>NW_019263061.1:80336-267383 GCF_002742605.1 Olea europaea var. sylvestris | reverse complement strand
TGACCACTACTAGGGCACCGAGGCATGTGAGGCATGCTTATGTGATATTTTTGGCATTGCGGGTGTTACTTCCTGGGTGATTGGAAAGGTAGATAGGGGATGGGCCTTTGGTGATCACGGGAGGGCGGACCACTCGACTATGCCCTTGTTATGATTATTGGCGTTGCCAGGTGGGAGACTTCTTGGGTGATCATAGGGGTAGTCAGGGGATGGGCCTCTAGTGGTCACGAGAGGATGGTCCACTTGTCGGTGTCAATTTCATATTGGCCACTTGATTATTGATATTCATATTATGCAGAGCTCTATCCGGTGTATAGTAGGTGGGTCAAGGGCCCAATGAAATGAAAGATTTCAAGTGAAATGATTTCTAGTCGACTTTGACGAATATTGAAATATGATACTTTTTATCGTGATATTTAAAGTAAATGGCATGGTGTCATATGTCGTTATTACTCATGTTCAGGACATGCATGATTTTGCTTACTAAGCATTAGCTTATGTAGTTCTTGCATTGTAGGTGAACATGGAACTACATAGAGAGCATGGCTAGCTGTGGAGCTCTTACAGGATTCCAGAGTTCGATGTACATGGATGACGACCTGTAGGGTTATTTTGTAGGCTGCCATTTGTAGGGTTATATTTTGGAATCTTATGTAGTGTACTTTTGAGATGGCCTGTAGACATATTTATAAGCTCTGAATATATATGTTGGATTATGGCGATATGATTTTGGGTTTCGATATATTATATGATTGTGTCACAGGTGATTAGAAGTTAACAAACAAAATATATATATATATATATATATATATGTAAAATTCTATGTCTAGGTTGTGTATAGATATCAATATTAATTTGGGTGTGTGACGGAACTCACCCTTTTCGTTACAATGTATGAGGGATTTTGGCCATTTGTGGATGAACAAGCACTTCTATTTTGGAACGCTTGGATTGTCGGCGATCGAACAACTGAGTGTGACTTTCGTAAACGGTGTCCGTTTTGGGCCTGTAAGTACTTTTCAAAAATGTAGCGACCCTTTTGGATTGACCTCACCCTTTTCATCATGACGTATGAGAGATTTCGGCCTTTTGTGGATGAACAAGCACTTGCTTATTTGGAACTCTTGGATTGTCGGTGATCGAACAACTAAGTATGACTTTTGCATATGATGTTCGTTTTGGCCCCATAAGTACTTTTTCGGAAAGGTAGTGACCCTTTTGGATTGAACTCACCCTTTTCTTCACAACGCATGAGGGATTTTGGCCATTTCTAGAAGAACAAGCACTTGATCATTTGGAACACTTGGATTGTCGGCGATCGAACAGCAGGGTGTGACTTTCGCATACGGTGTTCGTTTTGGGCCTATAAGTACTTTTTTGAAATGTAGCGACCCTTTTGGATTGAACTCACCCTTTTCGTTACCACGTATGAGTGATTTCAGCCATTTGTAGATGAACAAGCACTTGCTTACTTGGAACGCTTGTATTGTCGGCGATCGAACAACTGAGTGTGACTTTCGCATAGGTTGTCCATTTTGGGCCCATAAGTACTTTTCAGAAATGTAGCGACCCTTTAGGATTGAACTCACCCTTTTCATCATGACGTATGAGGGATTTCGGCCATTTGTGGATGAACAAGCACTTGCTTATTTGGAACGCTTGGATTGTCAGCAATCGAACAACTGAGTGTGACTTTCGCATACAGTGTCCGTTTTGGGCCCATAAGTACTTTTCGGAAATATAGCGACCCTTTTGGATTGAACTCACCCTTTTCGTTACAATGTATGTGGGATTTCAGCAATTTTTGGATGAACAAGCAGTTTCTTATTCAGAACGCTTGGATTGTCGGCGATCGAAAAATTGAGTGTGACTTTTGCATACGGTGTCCGTTTTGGGCCTATAAGTACTTTTTCGAAAAGTTAGCGACCCTTTTGGATTGAACTCACCCTTTTGCTCGGGACGTATGAGGGATTTCGGCCGTTTCTGGAAGAACAATCATTTTCTCATTTGGAACGCTTGGATTGTCGACGATCGAACGACTCAGCGTGACTTTCGCATACGGTGTCCGTTTTGGGCCCATAAGTATTTTTTCGAAAAGGTAGAGACCCTTTTGTGTTGAACTCACCCTTTTACTCGTGACGTATGAGGGATCTTGGGCATTTCTGGAAAAACAAGCCCTTGCTCATTTGGAACGCTTGGATTGTCGGCGATCGAACAACTGAGTGTGACTTTCGCAAACGGTGTCCGTTTTGGGCCCATAAGTACTTTTCGGAAATGTGGCGACCCTTTTGGATTGAACTCACCCTTTTCCTTACAACGTATGAGGGATTTCGACAGTTTGTCGATGAACAAGCAGTTGCTTATTTGAAACGCTTGGATTGTCGGCGATCAAAAACCTGAGCGAGACTTTAGCATACGGTGTCCGTTTTGGGCCCATAAGTACTTTTTGAAAAAGGTAGCGATCCTTTTGGATTGAACTCTCCCTTTTCCTCACGACGTATGAGGGATTTTGGCCATTTCTGGAAGAACAAGCACTTGGTCATTTGGAACGCTTGGATTGTCGGCGATCGAACAACTGAGTGTGACTTTCGCATAAGGTGTCCGTTTTGGGCCCATAAGTACTGTTCGAAAATGTAGCATCCCTTTTGGATTGAACTTACCCATTTTGATACAACGTATAAGGGATTTCGTCAGCTTTTGGAAGAACAAGCAGTTGCTTGTTTGGAACGCTTGGATTGTTAGCGATCGAAAAACTGAGTGTGACTTTTGCATACGGTATCCGTTTTGGGCCCCTAAGTACTTTTTTGGAAAGGTAACGACCCTTTTAGATTGAACTCACCCTTTTCCTCATAACGTATGAGGGATTTTGGCCATTTTTGGAAGAACAAGCACTGGCTCATTTGGAACGCTTGAATTGTCGGCGACCGAACAACTGAGTGTGACTTTTGCATATGGTGTCTGTTTTGGGCCTATAAGTACATTTCAAAAATGTAGCGACCCTTTTGGATTTAACTCACCCTTTTTGTTACACCGTATGAGGGATTTCGGCCATTTTTGGATGAACAAGCAGTTGCTTATTTGGATCGCTTGGATTGTCGACGATCGAACAACTGAGTGTGACTTTTGAATATGGTGTCCGTTTTGGGTCCATAAGTACTTTTTATAAATGTAGCGACCCTTTTCGATTGAACTCACCCTTTTCATCACGACGTATGAGGGATTTCGGCCATTTTTGGGTGAACAAGCAGTTGCTTATTTGGATCGCTTGGATTGTCGACGATCGAACAACTGAGTGTGACTTTCGAATACGGTGTCCGTTTTGGGTCCATAAGTACTTTTTATAAATGTAGCGACCCTTTTCGATTGAACTCACCCTTTTCATCACAACGTATGAGGGATTTCGACTGTTTGTGGATGAACAAGCACTTGCTTATCTACAACGCTTGGATCGTCGACGATCGAAACACTGAGTGTGATTTTCACATACGGTGTCCATTATGTAGCGACCCTTTTGGATTAAACTTACCCTTTTCATCACGACGTATGAGGGATTTCGGCCGTTTCTAGAAGAACAAGCACTTTCTCATTTGGAACGTTTGGATTGTCGGCGATCCAACAACTGAGTGTGACTTTCACATACGGTGTCCGTTTTGGGTCCATAAGTACTTTTCGAAAATGTAGCGACCCCTTTGGATTGAACTCAACCTTTTCAATACAACGTATGAGGGATTTCGACAGTTTGTGGATGAACAAGCAGTTCCTTATTTGGAATGCTTGGCTTGTCGACGATCAAAAAACTGAGTGTGACTTTGGCATACGGTGTCCATTTTGGGCCCATAAGTACTCTTTCGGAAAGGTAGCGACCCTTTTGGATTGAAGTCACCCTTTTCATCATGACGTATGAGGTATTTCGGCCTTTTGTGGATGAACAAGCAGTTTGCTTATTTGGAACGCTTGGATTGTCGACGATCGAACAACTAGGTGTGACTTTCGAATACGGTGTCCGTTTTGGGTCCATAAGTTCTTTTCAGAAATGTAGCGACCCTTTTCGATTGAACACACCCTTTTCATCACGACATATGAGGGATTTCTGCTATTTGTGGATGAACAAGCACTTGCTTATTTGTAGCGCTTGGATCATCGGCGATCGAACAACTGAGTGTGACTTTCACATACGATGTCCATTTTGGGCCCATAAGCACTCTTTGAAAATGTAGCGACCCTTTTGGATTAAACTCACCCTTTTCATCTTGACATATAAGGGATTTCAGCCTTTTGTGGATGAATAAGCACTTGCTTATTTGGAACGCTTGGATTGTCGTCGATCGAACAACTGAGTGTGACTTTTGCATACGTTGTCCGTTTTGGCCCCATATGTGCTTTTTTGGAAAGGTAGAGACCGTTTTGGATTGAACTCACCTTTTCCTCGCAACATATGAAGGATTTTGGCCATTTCTAGAAGACCAAGCACTTGCTTATTTGGAACGCTTGGATTTTCGGTGATCGAACAACTGAGCGTGGCTTTCGTATACGGTGTTCGTTTTGGGCCCATAAGTACTTTTTGAAAATGTAGTGACCCTTTTGGATTGAACTCACCCTTTTCATTACAATGTATGAGGGATTTTAGTAGTTTGTAGACGAACAAGCAGTTGCCTATTTAGAATGCTTGGATTGTCGACGGTCGAAAAACTGAGTGTGACTTTTGCATATGGTGTCCGTTTAGGGCCCATAAGTACTTTTTCGAAACGGTAGCGACCCTTTTGGATTGAACTCACCCTTTTAGTCATGAAGTATGAGGGATTTTGGCCGTTTCTAGAAGAACAAGCACTTGGTCATTTGGAACGCTTGGATTGTCGGCTATCGAAAAACTGAGTGTGACTTTCGCATACGGCGTCCATTTTGGGCCAAAAGTACTTTGCGGAAAGGTAGCGACCCTTTTGGATTAAACTCACCCTTTTCCTCACGACGTATGAGGGATTTCGACCATTTCAGGAAGTACAAGCACTTGTTCATTTGGAACGCTTGGATTGTCGACGATCGAACAACTGAGTGTGACTTTCGAATACGGTGTCCATTTTTGGCCCATAAGTACTTTTCAGAAATGTAGCGACCTTTTGGATTGAACTCACCCTTTTGTTCATGACGTATGAGGGATTTTGGCATTTAGTGGATGAATAAGCACTGGCTTATTTGGAACGCTTGGATTGTCGGCGATCGAACAATTGAGTGTGATTTTCACATATGGTGTCCATTTCGGACCCATAAGTACTTTTTGAAAATGTAGCGACCCTTTTGGATTGAACTCACCCTTTACATCACAACGTACGAGGGATTTCGACCGTTTGCAGATGATCAAGCACTTGCTTATTTGGAACGCTTGGATTGTTGACGATCAAACAACTGATTGTGAATTTCGCATACGTTGTCCGTTTCGGGACCATAAGTACTTTTCGAAAAATGTAGCGACCCTTTTGGATTGAACTCACCCTTTTCATCACGACGTATGAGGGACCTCAACCTTTTGTGGATGAACAAGCGCTTGCTTATTTGGAACGCTTGGATTGTCGGCAATCGAACAACTAAGTGTGACTTTTGCATACAGTGTCCGTTTTGGCCCCATAAGTACTTTTTCGAAAACGCAGAGACCCTTTTGGATTGAACTCATCCTTTTCCTCATGACGTATGAGGGATTTTGGCCATTTCTAGAAGAATAAGCACTTGCTTATTTGGAATGCTTGGATTGTCGACAATCGAACAACTTAGTGTGACTTTTGCATACAGTGTCCGTTTAGGCCCCATAAGTACTTTTTCGAAAAGGTAGCGACCCTTTTGAATTGAACTCACCCTTTTCATCATGAAGTATGGGGATTTCAACCATTTCAGGAAGAACAAGCACTTGCTTATTTGGAACGCTTGGATTGTCGATGATCAAATAATTGAGTGTGACTTTCGCATACGGCGTCCGTTTAGGGCCCATAAGTACTTTTTCGAAATGTTGAGACCCTTTTGGATTGAACTCACCCTTTTCATCACGACGTATGAGGGACCTCAACCTTTTGTGGATGAACAAGCGCTTGCTTATTTGGAACACTTGGATTGTCGGTGATCGAACAACTGAGTGTGACTTTTGCATACGGTGTCCGTTTTGGCCCCGTAAGTACTTTTTCGGAAAGGCAGAGACCCTTTTGGATTGAACTCACCCTTTTCCTCGCGACGTATGAGGGATTTTGACCATTTCAGGAAGAACAAGCACTTGCTCATTTGGAACGCTTGGACTGTCGACGATCGAATAATTGAGTGTGACTTTCGTATAAGGTGATCGTTTTGGGCCCATAAGTACTTTTTGGAAATGTTGCGACCCTTTTGGATTGAAATCACCCTTTTCTTCACGACGTATCAGGGTTTTTGGCCGTTTGTGGATGTACAAGTACTTGCTTATTTGGAACGCTTGGATTTTCGGCGATCGACCTACTGAGTGTGACTTTCGCATACGGTGTCCATTTTGGGCCCATAAGTACTTTTTGAAAATGTAGGGATCCTTTTGGATTGAACTCACCCTTTTCGTCACGTCATATGAGGAAATTCGGCCGTTTGTGATGAACAAGCACTTGCTTATTTGGAATGCTTGGATTGTCGGCGATCGAACAACTGAGTGTGACTTTCGCATACGGTGTCTGTTTTGGGCCCATAAGTCCTTTTCGGAAATGTAGCGACCATTTTGGATTGAACTCACCCTTTTCCTCACAACGTATGAGGGATTTTGGCCATTTCTAGTGGAACAAGCACTTGCTTATTTGGAACGCTTGGATTGTCGGCGATCGAAGAAATGAGTGTGAATTTCGCATACGGTGTCCGTTTCGAGCCCATAAGTACTTTTCGGAAATGTAGCGACCCTTTTGGATTGAACTCACCCTTTTCATCATGACGTATGAGGGATTTCAGCCGTTTGTAGATAAACAAGCACTTGCTTATTTGGAACATTTGGATTGTCAGCGATCGAACAACTGAGTCTGATTTTCGTATACGGTGTCCGTTTTGGGCACGTAAGTACTTTTCGGAATTGTAGCGACCCTTTTGGATTGAACTCACCCCTTCCATCATGATGCATGAGGGTTTTCAGTCTTTTGTGGATGAACAAGCTCTCGTTTATTTGGAACGCTTGGATTGTCGATGATCGAACAACTGAGTGTGCCTTTTGCATATGGTGTCTGTTTTGGGCCCATAAGTACATTTTGGAAATGTAGCGATCCTTTTGGATTAAACTAACCCTTTTTGTTACATAGTATAAGGGATTTCTGCCATTTGTGGATGAACAAGCAGCTGCTTATTTGAAACGCTTGGATTGTCGATGATCGAACAACTGAGTGTGACTTTTGCATACGGTGTCCGTTTAGGCCCCGTAAGTACTTTTTCGAAAAGGTAGCGACCCTTTTGGATTGAACTCACCCTTTTACTCGCGAAGTACGAGGGATTTTGGCCATTTTTGGAAGAAAAAGCACTTGCTCATTTGGAACGCTTGGATTGTCGACGATCGAACAACTGAGTGTGACTTTCGCATACGGTGCCCGCTTTGGGCCCATAAGTACTTTTCGAAAATGTAGCGACCCTTTTGGATTGAACTCACCCTTTTCCTTACAACGTATGTGGGATTTCGACTGTTTGTCGATGAACAAGCAGTTGCTTATTTGGAACGCTTGGATTGTCAGCGATCGAAAACCTGAGTGTGACTTTAGCATACGTTGCCCGTTTTGGGCCCATAAGTACTTTTTCAAAAAGGTAGTGATCCTTTTGGATTAAACTAACTCTTTTCCTCGCGACGTATGAGGGATTTTGGCCGTTTCTAGAAGAACAAGCACTTGGTCATTTGGAACGCTTGGATTGTCGACGATCGAACAACTCAGTGTGACTTTTGCATACGATGTCCGTTTTGGGCCCATAAGTACTTTTCGGAAATGTAGCGACCCTTTTGGATTGAAATCACCCATTTCCATACAATGTATGAGGGATTTCGTTAGTTTTTGGAAGAACAAGCAGTTGCTTATTTGGAACGCTTGGATTGTCAGCGATCGAAAAACTGAGTGTGACCTTTGCATACAGTGTCCGTTTTGGCCCCATATGTACTTTTTCGAAAGGGTAGAGACCATTTTAGATTGAACTCCCCTTTTCCTCATGATGTATGAGGGATTTTGGCTATTTTTGGAAGGACAAGCACTTGCTCATTTGGAACGCTTGGATTGTCGGCGATCGAACAACTGAGTGTGCCTTTTGCATACTGTGTCTGTTTTGGGCCGATAAGTACATTTTGGAAATGTAGTGACCCTTTTGGATTAAACTCACCCTTTTTGTTACATTGTATAAGGGATTTCGGCCATTTGTGGATGAACAAGCAGTTGTTTATTTGGAATGCTTGGATTGTCGGCGATCGAACAACTGCGTGTGACTTTTGCATACGGTGTCCGTTTAGGCCCCGTAAGTACTTTATCGAAGAGGTAGCGACCCTTTTGGATTGAACTCACCCTTTTACTCGCGAAGTATGAGGGATTTTGGACATTTTTGGAAGAAAAAGCACTTGCTCATTTGGAACGCTTGGATTGTCGACGATCGAACAACTGAGTGTGACTTTCGCATACGGTGCCCGCTTTGGGCCCATAAGTACTTTTCGAAAATGTAGCGACCCTTTTGGATTGAACTCACCCATTTCCTTACAACGTATGAGGGATTTCGGCAGTTTGTCGATGAACAAGCAGTTGCTTATTTGGAACGCTTGGATTGTCGGCGATCGAAATCCTGAGTGTGACTTTAGCATACGTTGTCCGTTTTGGGCCCATAAGTACTTTTTCAAAAATGTAGCGATCCTTTTGGATTGAACTCACTCTTTTCCTCGCGACGTATGAGGGATTTTGTCCGTTTCTAGAAGAACAAGCACTTGGTCACTTTGGAACGCTTGGATTGTCGGCGATCGAACAACTGAGTGTGACTTTTGCATACGGTGTCCGTTTTGGGCCCATAAGTACTTTTTGGAAATTTAGCGACCCTTTTGGATTGAACTCACCCATTTCGATATAATGTATGAGGGATTTTGTTAGTTTTTGGAAGAACAAGCAGTTGCTTATTTGGAACGCTTGGATTGTCAGCAATCGAAAAACTGAGTGTGACTTTTGCATACGGTGTCCATTTTGGCTCCATATGTACTTTTTCGAAAGGGTAGAGACCGTTTTAGATTGAACTCACCCTTTTCCTCATGATGTATGAGGGATTTTCGCCATTTTTCGAAGAAAAAGCACTTGTTCATTTGGAACGCTTGGATTGTCGGCGATCGAACAACTGAGTGTGCCTTTTGCATACGGTGTCTGTTTTTGGCCCATAAGCACATTTTGGAAATGTAGTGACCCTTTTGGATTAAACTCACCATTTTTGTTACATTGTATAAGGGATTTCGGCCATTTGTGGATGAACAAGCAGTTGCTTATTTGGAGAGCTTGGATTGTCGGCAATCGAACAACTGAGTGTGACTTTTGCATACGGTGTCCGTTTAGGCCCCATAAGTACTTTTTCAAAAAGGTAGCGACCCTTTTGGATTGAACTCACCCTTTTCCTCACGACGTATGAGGCATTTCGACCATTTCAAGAAGAACAAGCACTTGCTCATTTGGAACGCTTGGATTGTCGGCGATCGAACAACGGAGTGTGACTTTTGCATACGGTGTCCGTTTTTGGTCCATATGTACTTTTCGAAATTGTAGTGACCCTTTTGGATTGAACTCGCCCTTTACCTCACGAAGTATGGGGGATTTCGGCCATTTTTGGAAGAACAAGCACTTGCTTATTTGGAACGCTTGGATTGTCGGCGATCGAACAATTGAGTGTGACTTTCGCATGCGGTTTCCGTTTTGGGCCCATAAGTACTTTTCGAAAATGTAGCAACCCATTTGAATTGAAATCACCCTTTTCTTCACAACGTATAAGGGTTTTCGGCCGTTTGTGGATGTACAAGTACTTGCTTATTTGGAACGCTTGGAATTTTGGCGATCGACCAACTGAGTGTGACTTTCGCATACGGTGTCCGTTTTGGACCCATAAGTACTTTTCAGAAATGTAGCGACCCTTTTGGATTGAACTCACCCTTTTCATCACATCATATGAGGAAATTTGGCCATTTGTGGATGAAAAAGCACTTGCTTATTTGGAACGCCTGGATTGTCGGCGATCGAACAACTGGGTGTTACTTTCGCATACGGTATCCATTTTGGGCCCATAAGTCCTTTTAGAAAATGTAGCGACCATTTTGGATTGAACTCATGCTTTTCCTCACGACGTGTGAGGGATTTCGGCCATTTCTAGGAGAACAAGCACTTGCTCATTTGGAACGCTTGGATTGTCGGCGATCAAAGAATTGAGTGTGACTTTTGCATATGGTGTCTATTTTGAGCCAATAAGTACTTTTAGAAAATGTAGTGACCCTTTTGGATTGAACTCACCCTTTTCGTCATGTCATATGAGGAAATTCGACCGTTTGTGGATGATCAAGCACTTGCTTATTTGGAACGCTTGGATTGTCGGCGATCGAAAAACTGAGTGTGACTTTCGCATACAGTGTCCGTTTTGGGCCCATAAGTCCTTTTCGAAAATGTAGCGACCATTTTGGATTGAACTCACTCTTTTCCTCACGACGTATGAGGGATTTTGGCCATTTCTAGAAGAACAAGCTCTCGCTTATTTGGAACGCTTGGATTGTCGATGATCGAAGAATTGGGTGTGACTTTCGCATAAGGTGTCCATTTTGGGCCCATAAGTACTTTTAGGAAATGTAGCGACCCTTTTGGATTGAACTCACCCTTTACATCACGACGTATGAGGGATTTCGATCGTTTTTGGATGATCAAGCACTTGCTTATTTGGAACGCTTGGATTGTCGACGATCAAACAACTGAGTGTGAATTTCACATACGGTGTCCGTTTCGGGCCTATAAGTACTTTTCGAAAATGTACCGACCCTTTTGGATTGAACACACCCTTTTCATCATGACGTATGAGGGATTTCAGCCATTTGTGGATGAACAAGCACTTGCTTATTTGGAACGTTTGGATTGTCAGCGATCGAACAACTGAGTCTGACTTTCGTATATGGTGTCCGTTTTGGGCACGTAAGTACTTTTCAGAAATGTAGCAACCCTTTTGGTTTGAACTCACCCTTTTCCTCATGACGTATGAGGGATTTTGGCCGTTTCTGGAAGAACAAGCACTTGGTCTTTTGGAACGCTTGGATTGTTGGCTATCGAAAAACTGAGTGTGACTTTCGTATACGGCGTCCGTTTTGGGCTAATAAGTACTTTTCGGAAAGGTAGCGACCCTTTGGGATTAAACTCACCCTTTTCCTCAAGACGTATGAGGGATTTCGACCATTTCAGGAAGTACAAGAACTTGCTCATTTGGAACGCTTGGATTGTCGGCGATTGAACAACTGAGTATGACTTTTGCATACAGTGTCCATTTCTGGCCCATAAGTACTTTTCAGAAATGTAGCGACCTTTTGGATTGAACTCACCCTTTTTGTCATGACGTATGAGGGATTTTAGTCTTTTGTGGATGAACAAGCACTTGCTTATTTGGAACGCTTGGATTGTCGGCGATCGAACAACTGAGTGTGACTTTCGCATACGGTTTCCATTTTTTGGCCCATAAGTCCTTCTTGAAAATGTAGCAACCCATTGGATTGAACTCACCCTTTCGTCATGACGTGTGAGGGATTTTGGCATTTAGTGGATGAAGAAGCACTAGCTTTTTTGGAACGCTTGGATTGTTGGCTATCGAACAATTGAGTGTGATTTTCGCATATGGTGTCCATTTTGGGCCCATAAGTACTTTTCGAAAATGTAGCGACCCTTTTGGATTGAACTCACCCTTTACATCACAACGTATGAGGGATTTTAGCCATTTGCGGATGATCAAGCACTTGCTTATTTGGAACGCTTGGATTGTCGACGATCAAACAACTGAGTGTGAATTTCGCATACGGTGTCCGTTTCGGGCCCATAAGTACTTTTCGAAAAATGTAGGGACCCTTTTGGATTGAACTCACCCTTTTCATCACGACGTATGAGGGACCTCAACCTTTTGTGGATGAACAAGTGCCTACTTTTTCGGAAAGGCAGAGACCCTTTTGGATTGAACTCATCCTTTTCCTCACGACGTATGAGGGATTTTGGCCATTTCTAGAAGAACAAGCACTTGCTTATTTGGAACGCTCAGATTGTCGGCAATCGAACAACTTAGTGTGACTTTTGCATACGGTGTCCGTTTAGGCCCCATAAGTACTTTTTTGAAAATGTAGCGACCCTTTTGGATCGAACTCACCCTTTTCCTCGCGACGTATGAGGGATTTCGGCCATTTCAGGAAGAACAAGCACTTGCTCATTTGGAATGCATGGATTGTCGGCGATCGAACAACGGAGTGTGACTTTTGCATACGGTGTCCATTTTTGGCCCATAAGTACTTTTCGAAAATGTAGCCACCCTTTTGGATTGAACTCACCCTTTTCCTCACGAAGTATGGGGGATTTCGACCATTTCTGGAAGAACATCCACTTGCTTATTTGGAACGCTTGGATTGTCGGCGATCGAATAATTGAGTGTGACTTTCGCATACGGTGTCCGTTTTGGGTCCATAAGTACTTTTTGGAAATGTAGCGACCCTTTTGGATTGAAATCACCCATTTCTTCACGACGTATAAGGGTTTTCGGCCGTTTGGGGATGTACAAGTACTTGCTTATTTGGAACGCTCGAATTTTCGACGATCGACCAACTGAGCGTGACTTTCGCATACGGTGTCCGTTTTGGGCCCATAATTACTTTTCAGAAATGTAGGGACCCTTTTGGATTGAACTCACCCTTTTTGTCACGTCATATGAGGAAATTCAGCCGTTTGTGGATTAACAAGCACTTGCTTATTTGGAACGCTTGGAATGTCGGTGATCTTACAACTGAGTGTGACTTTCGCATACGGTGTCCGTTTTGGGCCCATAAGTCCTTTTCGGAAATGTAACGACCATTTTGGATTGAACTCACCCTTTCCTCATGACGTATGAGGGATTTCGGCCATTTCTAGAAGAACAAGCACCTACTTATTTGGAAAGTTTGGATTGTCGGCGATCGAAGAAATGAGTGTGACTTTCGCATATGGTGTCCATTTTGGGCCCATAAGTACTTTTAGGAAATGTAGCGACCCTTTTGGATTGAACTCATCCTTTACATCACGACGTACGAGGGATTTCGACCGTTTGTGGATGATCAAGCACTTGCTTATTTGGAATGCTTGGATTGTCGACGATCAAACAACTGAGTGTGAATTTCGCATACGGTGTCTGTTTCGGGCCCATAAGTACTTTTCGAAAATGTAGCGACCCTTTTGGATTGAACTCACCCTTTTCATCATGACGTATGAGGGATTTTAGCCATTTGTGGATGAACAAGCACTTGCTTATTTGGAACGTTTGGATTGTCAGCGATCGAACAACCGAGTCTGACTTTCGTATACGGTGTCCGTTTTGGGCACGTAAGTACTTTTCAGAAATGTAGCAACCCTTGTGGATTGAACTCACCCCTTCCGTCATGACGTACGGGGGATTTCAGTCTTTTGTGGATGAACAAGCTCTTGCTTATTTGGAACGCTTGGATTGTTGGCTATCGAACAACTGAGTGTGACTTTTGCATACGGTGTCCATTTTAGGCCCATAAGTATTTTTTCGTAAAGGTAGAGACCCTTTTGGATTGACCTCACCCTTTTTCTCATGACGTATGAGGGATTTTGGCCATTTCTGGAAGAACAAGCACTTGGTCATTTGGAATGCTTGGATTGTTGGCTATCGAAAAACTGAGTGTGACTTTCACATACGACGTCCATTTTCGGCCAATAAGTATTTTTAAGAAAGGTAGCGACCTTTTTGGATTAAACTCACCCTTTTCCTCACGACGTATGAGGGATTTCAACCATTTCAGGATGTACAAGCACTTGCTCATTTGGAGCGCCTAGATTGTCGACGATCGAACAACTGAGTGTGACTTTCGCATACGGTGTCCATTTTTGGCCCATAAGTACTTTTCAGAAATGTAGTGACCTTTTGGATTGAACTCACCCTTTTCGTCGTGACGTATGAGGGATTTAAATCTTTTGTGGATGAACAAGCACTTGCTTATTTGGAACGCTTGGATTGTCAGCGATCGAACAACTGAGTGTAACTTTCGCATACGGTTTCCATTTTTGGCCCATAAGTCCTTCTTGAAAATGTAGCGACCCTTTTGGATTGAACTTACCCTTTTCATCATGACATACGAGGGATTTTGGCATTTAGTGGATGAACAAGCACTTGCTTATTTGGAACGTTTGGATTGTCAACGATTGAACAACTGAGTCTGACTTTCGTATACGGTGTCCGTTTTGGGCACTAAGTACTTTTCGAAAATGTATCGACCCTTTTGGATTGAACTCACCCTTTCCGTCATGACGTATGAGGGATTTCAGTCTTTTGTGGATGAACAAGCACTCGCTTATTTGGAACGCTTGGATTGTCGACGATCAAACAACTGAGTGTGAATTTCGCATACGGTGTCCGTTCCGGGCCCATAAGTACTTTTCGAAAAATGTAGCGACCCTTTTGGATTGAACTCACCCTTTTCATCACGATGTATGAGGGACCTCAACATTTTGTGGATGAACAAGCGCTTGCTTATTTGGAACGCTTGGATTGTCGACGATCGAACAACTGAGTGTGACTTTTGTATACGGTGTCCGTTTTGGCCCCATAAGTACTTTTTCGGAAAGGTAGAGACCCTTTTGGATTGAACTCATCCTTTTCCTCACGACGTATGAGGGATTTTGGCCATTTCTAGAAGAACAAGCACTTGCTTATTTGGAACGCTCGGATTGTCTACAATCGAACAACTTAGTGTGACTTTTGCATACGGTGTCCGTTTAGGCCCCTTAAGTACTTTTTCGAAAAGGTAGCGACCCTTTTGGATTGAACTCACCCTTTTCCTCGTGACGTATGAGGGATTTCGGCCATTTCAGGAAGAACAAGCAATTGCTCATTTGGAACGCTTGGATTGTCGGCGATCGAACAACGGAGTGTGACTTTTACATACGGTGTCCATTTTTGGCCCATAAGTACTTTTCGAAAATGTAATCACCTTTTGGATTGAACTCACCCTTTTCATCGTGACGTATGAGGGATTTCAATCTTTTGTGGATGAACAAGCACTTGCTTATTTGGAACGCTTGGATTGTCGGCGATCGAACAACGGAGTGTGACTTTTGCATACGGTGTCCGTTTTTGGCCCATAAGTACTTTTTGAAAATGTAGCGACCCTTTTGGATTGAACTCATCCTTTTCCTCACGAAGTATGGGGGATTTCGACCATTTCTGGAGGAACAAGCACTTGCTTATTTGGAACACTCGGATTGTCGACAATCGAAAAACTTAGTGTGACTTTTGCATACGGTGTCCGTTTAGGCCCCATAAGTACTTTTTCGAAAAGGTAGCAACCCTTTTGGATTGAACTCACTCTTTTTCTCGCGACGTATGAGGGATTTCCACCATTTCAGGAAGAACAAGCACTTGCTCATTTGGAACGCTTGGATTGTCGACGATCGAACAACGGAGTGTGACTTTTGCATACGGTGTCCGTTTTTGGCCCATAAGTACTTTTCGAAAATGTAGTGACCTTTTGGATTGAACTCACACTTTTCATCGTGACGTATGAGGGATTTCAATCTTTTGTGGATGAACAAGCACTTGCTTATTTGGAATGCTTGGATTGTCGTGGATCGAACAACTGAGTGTGACTTTTACATACGGTGTCCGTTTTGGGCACATAAGTACTTTTTCGTAAAGGTAGAGACCCTTTTGGATTGAACTCACACTTTTCCTCGTGACGTATGAAGGATTTTAGCTGTTTCTAGAAGAACAAGCACTTACTTATTTGGAACGCTTGGATTGTCGTCGATCGAACAACTGAGTGTGACTTTCGCATACGGTGTCCGTTTTGGGCCCATAAGTGCTTTTCGAAAATGTAGCGACCCTTTTGGATTGAACTCACCCTTTTCCTCACGACGTATGAGGGATTTCGACCATTTCTAGAAGTACAAGCACTTCCTCATTTGGAACGCTTGGATTGTCAACGATCGAACAACTGAGTGTGACTTTCACATACGGTGTCCATTTTTGGCCCATAAGTACTTTTCAGAAATGTAGCGACCTTTTGGATTGAACTCACCCTTTTCGTCGTAACGTATGAGGGATTTTAGTCTTTTCTGGATGAGCAAGCACTTGCTTATTTGGAACACTTGGATTGTCGACGATCGAACAACTGAGTGTGACTTTCGTATACGGTTTCCATTTTTGGCCCATATGTCCTTCTTGAAAATGTAGCGACCCTTTTGGATTGAACTCACCCTTTTCATCATGACGTATGAGGGATTTCAGCCGTTTGTGGATGAACAAGCACTTGCTTATTTGGAACGTTTGGATTGTCAACGATTGAACAACTGAGTCTGACTTTCGTATACGGTGTCCGTTTTGGGCACTAAGTACTTTTCGGAAAAGTATTGACCCTTTTGGATTGAACTCACCCTTTCCGTCATGACGTATGAGGGATTTCAGTCTTTTGTGGATGAACAAGCACTCGCTTATTTGGAACGCTTGGATTGTCGACGATCGAACAACTGAGTGTGACTTTTGCATACGGTGTCGGTTTTGGGCCCATAAGTACTTTTTCATAAAGGTAGAGACCCTTTTGGATTGAATTCACCCTTTTCCTCGTGACGTATGAGGGATTTTGGCTGTTTCTAGAAGAACAAGCGCTTGCTTATTTGGAACGCTTGGATTGTCGGTGATCGAACAACGGAGTGTGACTTTTGCGTACGGTGTCCGTTTTGGCCCCATAAGTACTTTTTTGAAAAGGTAGAGACCCTTTTTGGATTGAACTCACCCTTTTCCTCACGACGTATGAGGGATTATGGCCATTTCTGGAAGAACAAGCACTTGCTTATTTGGAATGCTTGGATTGTCGACAATCGAACAACTTAGTGCGACTTTTGCATACGGTGTCCATTTAGGCCCCATAAGTACTTTTTCGAAAAGGTAGCGACCTTTTTAGATTGAACTCACCCTTTTCCTTGCGATGTATGAGGGATTTCGGCCATTTCAGGAAGAACAAGCACTTGCTCATTTGGAACGCTCGGATTGTCGATGATCGAACAACTGAGTGTGACTTTCGTATATGGTGTCCGTTTTGGGCCCATAAGTTCTTTTCGAAAATGTAGTGACCATTTTGGATTGAACTCACCCTTTTCCTTGTGACGTATGAGGGATTTCGGCAATTTCTAGAAGAACAAGCACTTGCTTATTTGGAACGCTAGGATTGTCAGCGATCGAAGAATTGAGTGTGACTTTCGCATATGGTGTCCATTTTGGGTCCACAAGTACTTTTCGAAAATGTAGCGACCCTTTTGGATTGAACTCACCCTTTACATCACGACGTATGAGGGATTTCAACCGTTTGTGGATGATCAAGCACGTGCTTATTTGGAACGCTTGGATTGTCGACGATCAAACAACTGAGTGTGAATTTCGCATACAGTGTTCGTTTCGGGCCCATAAGTACTTTTCGTAAATGTAGTGACCCTTTTGGATTGAACTCGCCCTTTTCATCACGATGAATGAGGGATTTCAGCCGTTTGTGGATGAACAAGCACTTGCTTATTTGGAACATTTGGATTGTTAGCGATCGAACAACTGAGTCTGACTTTCGTATACGGTGTCCGTTTTGGGCACGTAAGTACTTTTCAGAAATGTAACGACCCTTTTGGATTGAACTCACCCTTTCCATCGTGACGTATGAGGGATTTTAGTCTTTTGTGGATGAACAAGCACTCGCTTATTTGGAACGCTTGGATTGTCGTGGATCGAACAACTGAGTGTGACTTTTACATACGGTGTCCGTTTTGGGCACATAAGTACTTTTTCGTAAAGGTAGAGACCCTTTTGGATTGAACTCACACTTTTCCTCGTGACGTATGAAGGATTTTAGCTGTTTCTAGAAGAACAAGCACTTACTTATTTGGAACGCTTGGATTGTCGTCGATCGAACAACTGAGTGTGACTTTCGCATACGGTGTCCGTTTTGGGCCCATAAGTGCTTTTCGAAAATGTAGCGACCCTTTTGGATTGAACTCACC
The DNA here is from genome assembly GCF_002742605.1 of Olea europaea var. sylvestris. Classification (NCBI taxonomy): domain Eukaryota; kingdom Viridiplantae; phylum Streptophyta; class Magnoliopsida; order Lamiales; family Oleaceae; genus Olea; species Olea europaea. The sequence goes on along the minus strand of NW_019263061.1, from coordinate 249,150 downwards.
CTTTTCATCATGACGTATAAGGGACCTCAACCTTTTGTGGATGAACAAGCACTTGCTTATTTGGAACGCTTGGATTGTTGGCGATCGAAGAACTGGGTGTGACTTTTGCATACGGTGTCCGTTTAGGCCCCGTAAGTAATTTTTCGAAACGACAAAGACCCTTATGGATTGACCTCATCCTTTTCCTCATGACGTATGAGAGATTTTGGCCATTTCTAGAAGACAAGCACTTGCTTATTTGGAACACTTAGATTGTCGACAATCGAACAACTTAGTGTGACTTTTGCATACGGTGTCCGTTTTGGCCCTGTAAGTACTTTTTCGAAACGGTAGAGACCCTTTTGGATTGACCTCATCCTTTTCCTCACGATGTACGAGGGATTTTGGCCATTTCTAAAAGAACAAGCACTTGCTTATTTGGAACACTTGGATTGTCGACAATCGAACAACTTAGTGTGACTTTTGCATACGGTGTCCGTTTATGCCCCATAAGTCCTTTTTCGAAAAGGTAGCGACCCTTTTGGATTGAGCTCACCATTTTCCTCGCGATGCATGAAGGATTTCGGCCATTTTAGGAAGAACAAGCACTTGCTCATTTGGAATGCTTGGATTGTCGACGATCGAACAACTGAGTGCGACTTTTGCATACAGTGTCCGTTTTTGGTCCATAAGTACTTTTCGAAAATGTAGCGACCCTTTTGGATTGAACTCACCCTTTTCCTCATGAAGTATGGGGGATTTCGTCCATTTCTGGAAGAACAAGCACTTGCTTATTTGGAACGCTTGGATTGTCGACGATCGAACAATTGAGTGTGACTTTTGCATTCCGTGTCCGTTTTGGGCCCATAAGTATTTTTCGAAAATGTAGCGACCCTTTTGGATTGAAATCACCCTTTTCTTCATGACTTATAAGGGTTTTCGGCCGTTTGTGGATGTACAAGTACGTGCTTATATGGAACGCTTGGATTTTCGACGATCGACCAACTGAGTGTGACTTTCGCATACGGTGTCCGTTTTAGGCCATTAAGTACTTTTCAGAAATGTAGCGATCCTTTTGGATTGAACTCACCCTTTTCGTCACGTCATATGAGGAGATTCGGCCATTTGTGGATGAACAAGCACTTGCTTATTTGGAACGCTTGGATTGTCGATGATCGAACAACTGAGTGTGACTTTCGCATACTGTGTCTATTTTGGGCCCATAAGTCCTTTTCGAAAATGTAGCGACCTTTTGGATTGAACTCACCCTTTTCATCATGACGTATGAGGGATTTTGGCATTTAGTGGATAAACAAGCACTGACTTATTTGGAACGCTTGGATTGTCGATGATCGAACAATTAAGTGTGATTTTCGCATATGGTGTCCATTTTGGGCCCATAAGTACTTTTCTAAAATGTAGCGATCCTTTTGGATTGAACTCATCCTTTACATCACGACGTATAAGGGATTTCAGCCATTTGCGGATGATCAAGCACTTGCTTATTTGGAACGCTTGGATTGTCACGATCAAACAACTGAGTGTGAATTTCGCATACGGTGACCGTTTCGGGCCCATAAGTACTCTTCGAAAATGTAGCGACCATTTTGGATTGAACTCACCCTTTTCATCATAACGTATGAGGGACCTCCACCTTTTGTGGATGATATTTGGAACGCTTGGATTGTCGGCGATCGAACAACTAAGTATGACTTTTGCATACGGGGTTTGTTTTGGCCCCATAAGTACTTTTTCGGAAAGGTAGAGACCCTTTGGGATTGAACTCACCCTTTTCCTCATGACGTATGAGGGATTTTGGCCATTTCTGGAAGAACTAGCACTTGTTTATCTGGAACGCTTGGATTGTCGGTAATCGAACAACTTAGTATGACTTTTGCATACAGTGTCCATTTTGGCACCATAAGTACTTTTTCGGAAAGGTAGTGACCCTTTTGGATTGAACTCACCCTTTTCCTCACGACGTATGAGGGATTTTGGCCATTTCTAGTAGAACAAGAAATTGCTCATTTGGAACGCTTGGATTGTCGACGATCGAACAACGGAGTGTGACTTTTGCATACGCTGTCCGTTTTGAGCCCATAAGTACTTTTCGAAAATGTAGCAACCCTTTTGGATTGAACTCACCCTTTTCCTCACGAAGTATAGGGGATTTTGGCCATTTCTGGAAGAACAAGCACTTGCTTATTTGGAACGCTTGGATTGTCGACGATCAAACAATTGAGTGTGACTTTTGCATACGGTGTCAGTTTTGGGCCCATAAGTAATTTTCGGGAATGTAGCGACCCTTTCGGATTGAACTCACCTTTTCTTCATAACGTATAAGGGTTTTCGGCCGTTTGTGGATGTACAAGTACTTGCTTACTTGGAACGCATGGATTTTCGACGATCGAACAACTTAGTGTGACTTTCGCATACGGTGTCCATTTTGGGCCAATAAGTACTTTTCGGAAATGTAGCGACCCTTTTGGATTGAACTCACCCTTTTTGTCACGTAATACGAGGAAATTTGGCCGTTTGTGGATGAACAAGCACTTGCTTATTTGGAACGCTTGGATTGTCGACGATCGAACAACTGAGTGTGACTTTCGCATAAGGTGTCCGTTTCGGGCCCATAAGTACTTTTTGAAAATGTAGCGACCCTTTTGGATTGAACGCACCCTTTTCTTCACGTCCTATGAGGAAATTCAACCACTTGTGGATGACCATAAACTTGCTTATTTGGAACGCTTGGATTGTCGACGATCAAACAACTGAGTGTGACTTTCGCATACGGTGTCCGTTTTGGGCCCATAAGTACTTTTCAAAAATGTAGCGACCCTTTTGGATTGAACTCACCCTTTTCATCATGATGTATAAGGGATTTTAGCCTTTTGTGGATGAATAATCACTTGCTTATTTGGAACGCTTGGATTGTCAGCGATCGAACAACTGAGTGTGACTTTTGCATACGGTGTCCGTTTTGGCCCCATAAGTACTTTTTCGAAAAGGTAGAGACCCTTTTGGATTGAGCTCACCCTTTTCCTCACGACGTATGAGGGATTTTGGCCATTTCTGGAAGAAAAAACACTTCCTTTTTTGGAATGCTTGGATTGTCGACAATCGAACAACTTAGTGTGACTTTTGCATACGGTGTTCGTTTTGGCCCCATAAGTACTTTTTCGAGAAGGTAGCAACCCTTTTGGATTGAACTCACCCTTTTCCTCATGACGTATGAGGGATTTTGGCTCTTTCTGGAAGAACAAGCACTTGCTCATTTGGAACACTTAGATTGTCGACGATCGAACAATGGAGTGTGACTTTTGCATATGGTGTCCGTTTTGGGCCCATAAGCACTTTTCGACGACCCTTTTGGATTGAACTCACCCTTTTCCTCACGAAGTATGGGGGATTTCGGCCATTTCCTGAAGAACAACCACTTACTTATTTGGAACGCTTGGATTGTTGGCGATCGAACAATTGAGTTTGACTTTCGCATACGGTGTCCGTTTTGGGCCCATAAGTACTTTTCAAAATGTAGCGACCCTTTTGGATTGAACTCACCCTTTTCTTCACGACGTATAAGGGTTTTCGGCCGTTTGTGGATGTACAAGTACTTTCTTATTTCGAACGCATAGATTTTCGACGATCGAATAACTGAGTGTGACTTTCGCATACGTTGTCCGTTTTGGGCCCATAAGTACTTTTCGGAAATGTAGCGACCCTTTTGGATTGAACTCACCCTTTTCATCACGTCATATGAGGAAATTCAGCCGTTTGTGGATGAACAACCACTTGCCTAATTGGAACGCTTGGATTGTCGGCGATCAAACAACTGAGTTTGACTTTCGCATACGGTGTCCGTTTCGGGCCCATAAGAACTTTTCGAAAATGTAGTGACCCTTTTGGATTGAACTCATCCTTTTCATCACGTCATATGAGGAAATTCGACCGTTTGTGGACGAACAAGTACATGCTTATTTGGAACGCTTGGATTGTCGACGATCGAACAACTGAGTGTGATTTTCGCATACAGTGTTCATTTTGGGCCAATAAGTACTTTTCAAAAATGTAGCGACCCTTTTGGATTGAACTCACCCTTTTTGTCACGTCGTATGAGGAAATTCGATCGTTTGTGGATGAACAAGTACTTGCTTAATTGGAACGCTTGGATTGTTGGTGATCAAACAACTGGGTGTGACTTTTACATACGGTGTCCGTTTTGGCCCCATAAGTACTTTTTTGGAAAGGTAGAGACCCTTTTGGATTGAACTCAACCTTGTCCTCACGACGTATGAGGGATTTTGGCCATTTCTGGAAGAACAAGCGCTTACTTATTTGGAACGCTTGGATTGTCGGCAATCGAACAACTTAGTTTGACTTTTGCATACGGTGTTCGTTTTGGCCCCATAAGTACTTTTTCGGAAAGGTAGTGACCCTTTTGGATTGAACTCACCCTTTTCCTCGTGACGTATGAGGGATTTCGGCCGTTTCTGGAAGAACAAACACTTGCTTATTTGGAACGCTTGGATTATCAGCGATCGTACAATTTAGTGTGACTTTTGCATACGTTGTCCGTTTTGGGCCCATAAGTACTTTTCAGAGATGTAGCGACCCTCTTGAATTGAACTCACCCTTTTCCTCACGAAGTATGGGGATTTTGGCCATTTCTGGAAGAACAAGCACTATCTTATTTGGAACGCTTGGATTGTCAGCGATCGAACAATTAAGTGTGACTTTCGTATATGGTGTCCATTTTGGGCCCATAATTACTTTTCGAAAATGTAGCGACCCTTTTCGATTGAACTTACCCTTTACATCACTACGTATGAGGGATTTTGACCGTTTGTGGATGATCAAGCACTTGCTTATTTGGAACTCTTGGATTGTCGACGATCAAACGACTAAGTGAGAATTTCGCATACAGTGTCCTTTTCGGGCCCATAAATACTTTTTTTGGAAGTGTAGCGTCCATTTTGGATTGAGCTCACCCTTTTCATCACGACGTAAGAGAGACCTCAACCTTTTGTTGATGAACAAGCACTTGCTTATTTGGAACGCTTTGATTGTCGACGATCGAACAACTGAGTGTGCCTTTTGCATATGGTGTCCGTTTTAGCCCCATAAGTACTTTGTCGGAAAGGTAGAGACCCTTTTAGATTGAACTCACCCTTTTCCTCACGATGTATGAGTTATTTTGGCCATTTCTGGAAGAACAAGCACTTGCTCATTTAGAACGCTTGGATTGTCGGCAATCAAACATCTTAGAGTGACTTTTGCATACGGTGTCCATTTTGGGCCCATAAGTACTTTTTCGGAAAGGCAGAGACCCTTTTGGATTGAACTCACCCTTTTCCTTACGACGTATGAGGGATTTTGGCTGCTTCTGGAAGAACAAGCACTTTTTTTTGGAACGCTTGGATTGTCGGCGATCGAACAACTGAGTGTGACTTTTGCATACAGTGTCCGTCTTGGGCCCATAAGTACTTTTCGAAAATATAGCAACCCTTTTGGATTGAACTTACCCTTTTTGTCATTACGTATGAGGGATTTTAGCCATTTGTGGATGAACAAGCACTTGCTAATTCGGAATGCTTGGAGTGTCGACGATCGAACAACTAAGTGTGACTTTTGCATACGATGTCCGTTTTGGCCCCATAAGTACTTTTTCGGAAAGGTAGAGACCCTTTTGGGAGGAACTCACCCTTTTCCTCATGACGTATGAGGCATTTTGGCCGTTTCTGGAAGAACATGCACTTAGTCATTTAGAATGCTTGGATTGTTGGCGATCGAACTACTGAGTGTGACTTTCGCATACGGTGTCCGTTTTGGGCCAATAAGTACTTTTCAGAAAGGTAGCGACCGTTTTGGATTGAACTCACCCCTTTCCTCATGACGTATGAGGGATTTAGACCATTTCTGGAAGAATAAGCACTTGCTCATTTGGAACACTTGGATTGTCAACGATCGAACAACTGAGTGTGACTTTCACATACGATGTCCGTTTTGGGCCCATAAGTACTTTTCGAAAATGTAGTGACCTTTTGGATTGAACTCACCCTTTTTACCATGATACATGAGGGATTTCAGTCTTTTATGGATGAGCAACCACTTGCTAATTTGGAACGCTTGGATTGTCGGCGATTGAACAACTGAGAGTGACTTTCGCATATGGTGGTCGTTTTGGGCCCATAAGTACTTTTCGAAAATGTAGCGACCCTTTTGGAATGAGCTCACCCTTTTCGTCATAACGTATGAGGGATTTTGGAGTTTAGTGGATGAACAAGCACTTGCTTATTTGGAACGCTTGGATTGTCGACGATCGAACAACTGAGTGTGGGTTTTGCATATGGTGTCCGTTTTGGCACCATAAGTACTTTTTCGGAAAGGTAGCGACCCTTTTGGATTGAGCTCACTCTTTTCCTCGTGACGTATGAGGGATTTCGGCCATTTTTGGAAGAACAAGCACTTGCTTATTTAGAACGCTTGGATTGTCGGCGATCGAACAACTGGGTGTGACTTTTGCATACGGTGTCCGTTTTGGGCCCATAAGTACTTTTCAAAAATATAGCGACCCTTTTGGCTTGAACTCTCCCTTTTCCTCATGAAGTATGGGGGATTTCGGCCATTTTTGGAAGGACAAGCACTTGCTTATTTCGAACGCTAGGATTGTCGGCGATCGAACAATTGAGTGTGACTTTCGCTTACAGTGTCCATGTTGGGCCCATAAGTACTTTTCAAAAATGTAGCGACCCTTTTGGATTGAACTCACCCTTTTTGTCATGACGTATGAGGGATTTTGGCCGTTTATGGATGAACAAGAACTTGCTTATTTGGAATGCTTGGATTGTCGACGATCGAACAACTGAGTGTGACTTTCGTATCCGGTGTCCATTTCGGGCCCATAAGTACTTTTCGAAAATGTAGCGACCCTTTTGGATTGAACTCACCCTTTTCATCACAACGTATGAGGGATTTCAGCCTTTTGTGGATGAACAAGCACTTGCTTACTTGGAGCGCTTGGATTGCCGGCGATCAAACAACTGAGTGTGACTTTTGCATACGATGTCCATTTTGGCCCCATTAGTACGTTTTCGGAAAGGTAGAGACCCTTTTGGATTGAACTCACCCTTTTCCTCACGGCGTATGAAGGATTTTGGCCGTTTCTGGAGGAATAAGCACTTGCTTATTTGGAACACTTGGATTGTCGGCGAACGAACAACTGAGTGTGACTTTTGCATACGGTGTCCATTTTGGGACCATAAGTACTTTTCAGAAATGTACTGACCCTTTTGGATTGAACTCATAGCTTTGCTATGACGTATGGGGGATTTTAAGCATTTTCAGAAGAACAAGCACTTGTTTATTTGGAACGCTTGAATTTTTGGCTTCGAAGAACTGACCATGACTTTTACATATGGCGTCCGCTTTGGGCCCAAAAGTACTTTTCGAAAAGGTAACAACCGTTTGGGATTGAACTCACCCTTTTCATCACGACGTATGAGGGATTTTAGCTATTTTTGGATGAACAAGCAGTTGCTTATTTGGTACGCTTGGATTGTCGGCGATCAAAAAATTGAGTGTGACTTTTGCATACGGTGTCCGTTTTGGGCCCATAAGTACTGTTTCGGAAAGGTAGTGACCCTTTTGGATTGAACTCGCCCTTTTCCTTGTGACATATGAGGGACATTGGCTGTATCTGGAAGAACAAGTACTTTCTCATTTAGAACGCTTGGATTATCGACGATCGAACAACTGAGTGTGACTTTCGCATATGGTGTCCGTTTTGGGCCCATAAGTACTTTTCGAAAATGTAGCGACCCTTTTGGATTGAGCTCACCCTTTTCATCATGTTGTATGAGGGATTTCGATCGTTTATGGATGAACTAGCACCTGCTTATTTGGAACGCTTGGATTTTCGACGTTCAAAGAACTGACCATGACTTTTAAATACAGTGTCCGTTTTAGGCCCAAAAGTACTTTTTGGAAAGGTTGCGACCCTTTGGGATTGAACTCACCCTTTTCATCATGACGTATGAGGGATTTCGGCCATTTGTGGATGAATGAGCAGTTGCTTATTTGGAACGCTTGGATTGTCGGTGATCGAAAAATTGAGTGTGACTTTTGCATACGGTGTCCGTTTTGGGGCCATAAGTACTTTTTCGGAATGGTAGTGACCCTTTTGGATTGAACTCACCATTTTTCTCATGACATATGGGGGATTTCGGCCTTTTTGAAAGAACAAGCACTTGTTTATTTGGAACGCTTGGATTGTCGGCGAACGAACAATTGAATGTGACTTTTGCATACGGTGTCCGTTTTGGGCTCATAAGTACTTTTCCGAAATGTAGCAACCCTTTTGGATTGAACTCACCCTTCTCCTTACAAATTATGGGAGATTTTGGCCATTTCTAGAAGAACAAGCACTTGCTTATTTGGAACACTTGGATATAAGTACTTTTCGGAAATGTAGCGACCCCTTTGGATTGAACTCACGATTTTCATCACGATGTATGAGGGATTTCGATCGTTTGTGGATGAACACGCACTTGCTTACTTGGAACGCTTGGATTTTCGGCGTTCGAAGAACTGACCGTGACTTTTACATACGGTGTCTATTTTAGGTCCAAAAGTACTTTTTAGAAAGGTAGCGATCCTTTGGGATTGAACTCACCCTTTTCATCATGACGTATGAGAGATTTTGGCCGTTTGTGGATGAACGAGCAGTTGCCTATTTGGAACGCTTGGATTGTTGGCGATCGAAAAATAGAGTGTGACGTTTGCATACGGTGTCCGTTTTGGGCCCATAAGTACCTTTTCGAAAAGGGAGCGACCCTTTTGTATTGAACTCACCCTTTTCCTCGCGACGTATGAGGGATTCTAACCATTTTTAAAAGAACAAGCACTTGCCCAATTGGAACGATTGGATTGTATGCGATTGAACAGCTGAGTATGACTTTTGCATACGGTGTCCATTTTGGGCCCATAAGTACTTTTCGAAAAAGTAGCGACCCTTTTGTATTAAACTCACCCTTTTTGTTACAACGTATGAGGGATTTCAGCCGTTTCTAGATGAACAACCAGTTGCTTATTTCGAACCCTTGGATTGTCGACGATCGAATAACTGAGTGTGACTTTTGCATACGGTGTCCGTTTTGGGCCCATAAGTACTTTTTCGGAAAGGTAGCGACCCTTTTCGATTGAACTCACCTTTTCCTCATGACGTATGAGGGATTTTGGCCGTTTCTGGACGAACAAGCACTTACTCATTTGGAACGCTAAGATTGTCGACGATCGAAAAACTGAGTGTGACTTTCGCATAGGTTATCCGTTTTGGGCCCATAAATACTTTTCAAAAATGTAGCGACCCTTTTGGATTGATCTCACCCTTTTCGTTACAACGTATGAGGGATTTCGGTCACTTGTGGAAGAACAACCACTTGCTTATTTGGAACGCTTGGATTGTCGGCGATCGAACAACAGAGTGTGACTTTCGGATAAGGTGTCCGTTTTGGCCCATAAGTACTTTTTGAAAATGTAGCGACTCGTTTAAATTGAACTTACCCTTTTCGTCATGACGTATGAGGGATTTTGGCCGTTTGTGGATGAACCAGCACTTGCTTATTTGGAACGCTTGCATTGTCGGCGATCGAACAACTGAGATTGACTTTCGCATACGGTGACCGTTTTGGACCATAAGTACTTTTCGAAAATGTAGCGACCCTTTTGGATTGAACTCACCCTTTTCATCATGACGTATGAGAGATTTTGGCCTTTTGTGGATGAACAAGCAATTACTTATTTGGAACGCTTGGATTGTTGGCCATCGAACAACTGAGTGTGACTTTTACATACGGTGTCCGTTTTGGACCCATAAGTACTTTTTCGGAAAGGTGGAGACCCTTTTGGATTGAACTCGCCCTTTTCCTTGCGACGTATGAGGGATTTCAATCGTTTCTGGAAGAACTAGCACATGCTTATTTGGAACGCTTGGATTGTCGGCGATCAAACCAACAGAGTGTGACTTTTGCATACGGTGTCCGTTTCGGGCCCATAAGTACTTTTCAAAAATGTAGCGAACCTTTTGGTTTGAACTCGCCACTTCGCCATGATGTATGAGGGATTTTGGGCATTTTTGGAAGAACAAGCACTTGTTTATTTGGAACGCTTGGATTTTTGGCGTTCGAAGAACTGATCGTGACTTTTACATATGGTGTCCGTTTTGGACCCAAAAGTACTTTTCAAAAAGGTAGCGACCCTTTGGGATTGTACTCACCCTTTTCGTTACGACGTATGAGGGATTCCGGCCATTTGTAGATGAACAAGCAGTTACTTATTTGGAACGCTTGGATTGTCGGCGATCGAAAAATAGAGTGTGACTTTTGCATACGGTGTCCGTTTTGGGCCCATAAGTTCTGTTTCGAAATGGTAGCGACCCTTTTGGACTGAACTTACCCTTTTTCCTTGTTATGTAGGAGAGATTTTGACCGTATCTAGAAGAAAAGTACTTGCTCATTTGGATCGCTTGGATTGTCGATGATCAAACAACTGAGGGTGACTTTTACATATGGTGTCCGTTTTGGGCTTATAAGTACTTTTCGAAAATGTAGCGACCCTTTTGGATTGAACTCACCCTTTTCATCATGACGTATTAGGGATTTCGATCGTTTGTAGATGAACAATCACTTGTTTATTTGGAACACTTGGATTTTCTGCATTCGAATAACTGACCGTGACTTTTACATACGGCGTCCGTTTTACGCCCAAAAGTACTTTTTGGAAAGGTAGCGACCCTTTGGTACTGAACTCACCCTTTTCATTACGTCATATGAGAGATTTCGGCCATTTGTGGATGAATGAGCTGCTGCTTATTTGGAACGCTTGGATTGTCGGCGATCGAAAAACTGAGTGTGACTTTTGCATACGGTGTCCGTTTTGGGCCCATAAGTACCTTTTCGAAAAGGTTGCGACCCTTTTGGATTGAACTCACCCATTTTCCTTGCGAGGTATGAGGGATTTCGATCGCACCTAGAAGAACAAGCACTTGCTCATTTGGAACACTTGGATTGTCGACGATCGAACAACTGAGAGTGACTTTAGCATACGGTGTCCGTTTTGGGCTCATAAGTACTTTTCAAAAATGAAGCGAACCTTTTGGATTGAACTCACCCTTTTCGTCATGACGTATGAGGGATTTCGATTGTTTGTGGATGAACAAGCACTTGCTTATTTGGAACGCTTGGATTTTCGATGTTCGAAGAACTGACCGTGACTTTTAGATACGGTGTCCGTTTTAGGCCTAAAAGTACTTTTCGGAAAGGTAGCAACCCTTTTGAGTTGAACTCACCCTTTTCCTCTCGACATATGAGGGATTTTAGCCATTTCTAGAAGAACAAGCACTTGATCCTTTGGAACGCTTGGATTGTCGACGATCGAACAACTAAGTGTGACTTTCGCATACGGTGTCTGTTTTAGGCCCGTAAGTACTTTTCGAAAATGTAGCGACCCTTTTAGATTGAACTCACCCTTTTCATCATGACATATGAGGGATTTCGATCATTTGTCAGTGAATAAGCACTTGCTTATTTGGAACGCCTAGATTTTCGACGTTCGAAGAACTGACCGTGACTTTTACATACAATGTCCGTTTTAGGCCCAAAAGTACTTTTCGAAAAGGTACCGATCCTTTGGGATTGAAATCACCCTTTTCATCATGACGTAAGAGGGATTTTGGCCATTTGTGGATGAACAAGCAGTTGCTTATTTGGAACGCTTGGATTGTTAGCGATCGAACAACTGAGTGTGACTTTCGCATACAGTGTCCGTTTTGGGCCCATAAGCACTTTTTGGAAATGTAGCGGCCCTTTTGGATTGAACTCACCTCTTTCGTATAAGGGATTTCGACCGTCTTTGGATGAACGAGCAGTTGCTTATTTGGAACGTTTAGATTGTCGATGATCGAAAAACTGAGTGTGACTTTTGCATATGGTGTCTGTTTTGGGCCCATAAGTACTTTTTCGGAAAAGTAGCGACCGTTTTGGACTGAACTTACACTTTTCCTCATGACGTAAGAGGGATTTCGGCCGTTTCTGGAAGAACAAGCACTTGCTCATTTGGAATGCTTAGATTGACGACGATCGAACAACCGAGTGTGACTTTCGCATACGGTGTCCGTTTTGGGCCCATAAGTACTTTTCGAAAATGTAGCGACCCTTTTGGACTGAACTCACCCATTTCGTTACAAAGTACGAGGGATTTCGGCCATTTGTGGATGAACAAGCAGTTGCTTATTTGGAACGCTTGGATTGTCGACGATTGAAAAACTAAGTGTGACTTTTGCATACGGTGTCCGTTTTGGGCTCATAAGTACTTTTTCGGAAAGGTAGCGACCCTTTTGGGTTGAACTCACCCTTTTCCTCTCGAAGTCTGAGGGATTTCGACCATTTCTAGAAGAACAAGCACTTGCTCATTTGGAACGCTTGGATTGTCGACGATCGAACAACTGAGTGTGACTCTTGCATACGGTGTCCGTTTTAGGCCCATAAGTGCTTTTCGAAAATGTAGCGATCGTTTTTGATTGAACTCACCCTTTTTATTACAACGTATGAGGGATTTTGGCCATTTTTGGATGAACAAGCACTTTCTTTTTTGGAACGATTGGATTTTCGACGTTCGAAGAACTGACCGTGACTTTTACATACGGTGTCCGTTTTAGGCCCAAAAGTACTTTTTGGAAAGGTAGCGACCCTTTGGGATTGAACCCATCCTTTTCATCAGGACGTATGAGAGATTTTGACCATTTGTGGATGAACGATCAGTTGCTTATTCGAAACGCTTGGATTGTCAGGGATCTAAAAACTAAGTGTGACTTTTGCATATCATGTCCGTTTTGGTCCCATAAGTACTTTTTCGTAAAGGTAGCGATCCTTTTGGATGGAACTCACCCTTTTCCTTGCGACGTATGAGAGATTTTGACCCTATCTGGAAGGACAAGCACTTTGTCATTTGGAACGCTTGGATTGTCGACGATCGAACAACTAAGTATGACTTTCGCATACGGTGTTCATTTTGGGCGCGTAAGTACTTTTCGAAAATGTAGTGACCCTTTTGGATTGAACTCACCCTTTTCGTCATGACATATGAGGGATTTCAATCGGTTGTGGATGAACAAGCACTTGCTTATTTGGAATGCCTGGATTTTCGGCGTTCGAAGAACTAACCATGACTTTTACATACGGTGTCCGTTTTAGGCCCAAAAGTACTTTTCAGAAAGGTATCGATCCTTTGGGATTGAACTCACCCTTTTCATCACGACGTAAGAGAGATTTCGGACGTTTGTGGATGAATGAGCAATTGCTTATTTGGAACGCTTGGATTGTCGGCGATGAAAAAATTGAGTGTGACTTTTGCATACGGTGTCCATCTTGGACCCATAAGTACTTTTTCGGAAAGGTAGCGGCCCTTTTGGATTGACCTCACCCTTTTCCTTGTAACGTATGAGGGATTTCGATCGTTTCTAGAAGAACAAGCACTTGCTTATTTGGAATGCTTGGATTTTCGGTGATCGAACAACTGAGTGTGACTTTTGCATACGGTGTCCATTTTGAGCCCGTACGTACTTTTCAAAAATGCAGCGACCCTTTTGGTTTGAACTCACCCTTTTCGTTAGAATGTATAAGGGATTTTGGCCGTTTGTGGATGAACAAGCAGTTGCTTATTTGGAAAGCTTGGATTGTCGGCGATCGAGCAACTAAGTGTGACTTTTGCATACGGTGTCCGTTTTGGGATCGTAAGTACTTTTTCGGAAAGGTAGCGACCCTTTTAGATTGAACTCACCCTTTTCCACACGACGTATAAGGGATTTTGGCCGTTTCTGGAAGAACAAGCACTTGCTCAGTTGGAAAGCTTGGATTGTCGGTAATCGAACAACTGAGTGTGACTTTCGCATACGGTGCCCGTTTTGGGCCCATAAGTACTTTTCGAAAATATAGGGACCCTTTTGGATTGAACTCACCCTTTTCTTTACAACGTATGAGGGATTTTGGCCATTTGTGGATGAATAAGCACTTGCGTATTTGGAACTCTAAGATTGTCGGTGATCGAACAACTGAGTCTGACTTTCGTATACGGTATCTGTTTTGGGCCCATAAGTACTTTTCAAAAATGTAGCGACAGTTTTGGATTGAACTCACCCTTTTCATTACAACGTACGAGGGATTTTGACCATTGGTGGATGAACAAGCACTTGCTTATTTGGAATGCTTGGATTGTCGGCGATTGAAAAACTAAGTGTGACTTTTGCATACGGTGCCCGTTTTGGGCCCATAAGTACTTTTTCGGAAAGGTAGTTACCCATTTGGATTGAACTGACCCTTTTCCTCACAACATATGAGGGATTTTGGCCATTTCTAGAAAAATAAGCACTTGCGCATTTGGAACGCTTGGATTGTTAGCGATCGAAAAACCGAGTATGACTTTGGCATACGATATCCGTTTTTGGCCCATAAGTACTTTTTCAGAAAGCTAGCAACCCTATTGGATTGAACTCACCCTTTTCCTCACGGCATATGAGTATTTCGACCATTTTTGAAAGAACGAGCACTTGCTCATTTGGAATGTTAGGATTGTCGACGATCGAACAACTGAGTGTGACTTTCGCATACGGTGTCCGTTTTAGGCCCATAAGTACTTTTCGGAAATGTAGCAACCCTTTTGGATTGAACTCACCCTTTTCCTCATGACGTATGAGGGATTTCGACCATTTCTGGAAGAACAAGCACTTGCTCATTTGGAATGCTTGGATTGTCGGCGATCGAACAACTGAGTGTGACTTTTGCATACAGTGTCCGTTTTGGGCCCATAAGTACTTTTTCGAAAAGGTAGTGACCCTTTTGGATTGAACTCATCCTTTTCCTCACGAAGTATGAGAGATTTCGGCTATTTCTAGAAAAACAAGCACTTGCTCATTTGGAACGCTTGGATTGTCGGCGATCAAAAAATTGAGTGTGACTTTTGCATACGGTGACCGTTTTGGGCTCATAAGTACTCTTTCATAAAGGTAGTGATCCTTTTGGATGGAATTCACCCTTTTCCTCACGAAGTATGGGAGATTTCGGCTATTTCTGGAAAAATAAGCACTTGCTCATTTGGAACGCTTGGATTGTCGGCGATCAAAAAATTGAGTGTGACTTTTGTATACGGTGTCCGTTTTGGGCTCATAAGTACTCTTTCATAAAGGTAGCGATCCTTTTGGATGGAACTCACCATTTTTCTTGCGACGTATGCAGGATTTTATCCGTATCTGGATGGAGAAGGACTTGTCATTTGGAACGCTTGGATTGTCGATGATCGAACAACTGAGTGTGACTTTTGCATACGGTGTCCGTTTTGGGCTCGTAAGTACTTTTCAAAAATGTATCAACCCTTTTGGATTGAACTCACCCTTTTCGTCACGACGTATGAGGGATTTCAATCATTTGTGGATGAACAAGCACTTGGTTATTTGGAACGCCTGGATTTTCGGCGTTTGAAGAATTGACCATGACTTTTACATACGGTGTCCGTTTTAGGTCCAAAACTACTTTTCGGAAAGGTACAGCTCCTTTGGGATTTAACTCACCCATTTCATCATGACGTACAAGGGATTTCGGATGTTTGTGGATGAACGACCAGTTGCTTATTTTGAACGCTTGGATTGTCGATGATCGAAAAACTGAGTGTGACTTTTGCATACGGTGTTCGTTTTGGGCCCATAAGTACTTTTTTGGAGAGGTAGCGACCCTTTTGGATTGACCTCACCCTTTTCCTCGCAACGTATGAGGGATTTCGACCATTTCTAGAAGAACAAGTACTTACTTATTTGGAACGCTTGGATTGTCGGTGATCGAACAACTGAGTGTGACTTTTGCATACGGTGTCTATTTTGAGCCCATAAGTACTTTTCAAAAATGTAGAAACCCTTTTGGATTGAACTCACCCTTTTCCTTACAAAGTATGGGGATTTCGACCATTTCTGGAAGAACAAGCACTTGCTTATTTGGAACGCTTAGATTGTCGGCGATCGAACAATTGAGTGTGACTTTCGCAGACGGTGTCCGTTTTGGGCCCATAAGTACTTTTCAGAAATATAGCGGCCCTTTTGGATTGAACTCACCCTTTTTGTTACGACGTATGAGGGATTTTGATCATTTGTCAATGAACAAGCACTGGCTTATTTGGAACGCTTGGATTTTCGACGTTCGAAGAACTGGCTGTAGCTTTTACATACAGCTTCATTTTAGGCCCAAAAGTACTTTTTGGAAAGGTAGCGACCCTTTGGGATTGAACTCACCCTTTTCATTATGACGTAAGAAGGATTTGGGCCATTTGTGGATGAACAAGCAGTTGCTTATTTGGAACGCTTGGACTATCGACGATCGAACAATTGAGTGTGACTTTCGAATACGGTGTCCGTTTTGAGCCCATACGCACTTTTTGGAAATGTAACGACCCTTTTGGATTGAACTCACCCTTTTTGTTACAATGTATAAGGGATTTCAGCCATTTGTGGATAAACAAGCAGTTGCTTATTTGGAACGTTTGGATTGTCAACGATCGAGTAACTGAGTGTGGCTTTTGCATACGGTGTCCGTTTTGGGGCCGTCAGTACTTTTTCGAAAAGGTAGCGACCCTTTTAAATTGAACTCACCCTTCTCCTCACGACGTATGAGGGATTGCTCATTTTGAATGCTTGGATTGTCGACGATCGAACAACTGAGTGTGATTTTTGCATACGGTGCCCATTTTAGGCCCATAAGTACTTTTTGAAAATGTAGGGACCCTTTTGGATTGAACTCACCCTTTTCTTTACAACGTATGAGGGACATTGGCCATTTGTGGATGAACAAGCACTTGCGTATTTGGAACGCTTGAATTGTCGAGGATCGAAAAACTGAGTATGACTTTCACGTACGGTGTCCGTTTTGGGCCCATATGTACTTTTCGAAAATGTAGCGACCCTTTTGGATTGAACTCACCCTTTTTGTTACAACGTATGAGCGAGTTTGGCCATTTGTGGATGAACAAGCACTTGCCCATTTGGAACGCTTGGATTGTTGACGATCGAAAAATTGAGTGTGACTTTTGCATACGATGTCTGTTTTGGGCCCATAAGACCTTTTAAAAAAGGTAGTGACCCATTTGGATTGAACTTACCCTTTTCCTCGCGATGTATGAGGGATTTTGGCCATATCTGCATAAACAAGCACTTGCTCATTCGGAATGCTTGGATTGTCGACGATCGAAAAACTGAGTGTGACTTTGACATATGGTGTCCGTTTTTGGCCCATTAGCACTTTTTCAGAAAGGTAGCAACCTTTTTGGATTGAACTCACCCTTTTCCTCACAACGTATGAGGGATTTCGACCGTTTCTGGAAGAACAAGCACTTGCTCATTTGGAATGCTTGGATTGTCAGCGATCGAACAACTGAGTGTGACTTTCGCATACGGTGTCCATTTTGGGCCCATAAGTACTTCTCGGAAATGTAACGACCCTTTTGGATTGAACTCACCCTTCTCCTCATGACGTATGAGGGATTTTGGCCATTTCTGGAAGAACAAACTCTTGCTCATTTGGAACGCTTGGATTGTCGACGATCGAACAACTGAGTGTGACTTTTGCATACGGTGTCCGTTATGGGCCCATAAGTACTTTATGGAAAGGTAGGGATCCTTTGGGATTGAACTTACCCTTTTCATCAGGACGTAAGAGAGATTTCAACTGTTTGTGGTTGAACGAGCAGTTGCTTATTCGAAACGCTTGGATTGTCGGGGATCGAAAAACTGAGTGTGACTTTTGCATACGGTGTCCGTTTTGGCCCCATAAGTACTTTTTTCATAAAGGTAGCGATCCTTTTGGATGGAACTCACCCCTTTCCTTGTGACGTATGAGGGATTTTGACCAGATCTAGAAGGACAAGCACTTGCTCATTTGGAACGCTTGGATTGTCGACGATCGAACAACTGAGTGTGACTTTCGCATACGGTGTCCGTTTTGGGCCCGTAAGTGTTTTTCGAAAATGTAGGGACCCTTTTGGATAGAACTCACCCTTTTCATCACAACGTATGAGGGATTTCAATCGTTTATAAATGAACAAGCACTTGCTTATTTGGAACGCCTGGATTTTCGATGTCCGAAGAACTGACCGTGACTTTTACATACGGTGTCCGTTTTAGGTCCAAAACTACTTTTCAAAAAGGTACCGATCCTTCGGGATTGAACTCGCCCTTTTCATCATGACGTAAGAGGGATTTCAGACGTTTGTGGATGAACGAGCAGTTGCTTTTTTGGAACGCTTGGATTGTTGGCGATCGAAAAACTGAGTGTGACTTTTGCATACGGTGTCCGTTTTGGGCCCATAAGTACTTTTTCGGAAAGGTAGCGACCCTTTTGGATTGACCTCACCCTTTTCCTCACGACGTATGAAGGATTCCGACCATTTCTAGAAGAACAAGCACTTGCTAATTTGGAACACTTGGATTGTCGGTGATCGAACAACTGAGTGTGACTTTCGCATACGGTGTTCGTTTTGGGCCCATAAGTACTTTTTGGAAACGTAGCGACCCTTTTGGATTGAACTCACCCTTTTCCTCATGACGTATGAGGGATTTCGGCCATTTCTGGAAGAACAAGCACTTGTTCATTTGGAATGCTTGGATTGTCGGCGATCGAACAGCTAAGTGTGACTTTTGCATACGGTGTCCGTTTTGGGCCCATAAGTACTTTTTTGGAAAGGTAGCGATCCTTTTGGATTGAACTCACCCTTTTCCTCACGGCGTATGAGGGATTTCGACCGTTTTTGGAAAACAAGTACTTGCTCATTTGGAGCGCTTAGATTGTCGGCGATCAAAAAATTGAGTGTGACTTTGGCATACGGTGTCCGTTTTGGCCCATAAGTACTTTTTCGGAAAGGTTACGACCCTTTTGGATTGAACTCAACCTTTTCCTCGCGGCGTATGAGGGATTTTGGCCGTTTCTCGAAGAACAAGCACTTGCTCATTTGGAACGCTTGGATTGTCGACGATCGAACAACTGAGTGTGACTTTCACATACGATGTCCATTTCGGGCCCATAAGTAGTTTTCGAAAATATAGCGACCCTTTTGGATTGAAATCACCCTTTTCGTTACAATGTATAAGGGATTTCGGCCATTTGTGGATGAACAAGCACTTGCTTATTTGGAATGCTTGGATTGTCAGCGATCGAAAAACTGTGTGACTTTTGCATACAGTGTCCGTTTTGGGCCCACAAGTACTTTTTTGGAAAGATAGCGACCCTTTTAGATTGAGCTCACCCTTTTCCATGCGACGTATGAGGGATTTCAGTCGTATCTAGAAGAACGAGCACTTGCTCATTTGGAACGCTTGGGTTGTCGTAGATCGAACAGCTTAGTGTGACTTTCGCGTACGGTGTCCAATTTGGGCCCATAAGTACTCTTTGGAAATGTAGTGAACCTTTTGGATTGAACTCACCCTTTTCCTCATGACATATGAGGGATTTCGGTCGTTTGTGGATGAACAGGCACCTTCTTATTTGGAACTCTTGGATTTTTTGCGTTCGAAGAACTGATCGTGACTTTTACATACGGTGTCCGTTTTTGGCACAAAAGTACTTTTTGGAAAGGTAGCGACCCTTTGGGATTGAACTCACCCTTTTCATCACGATGTATGAGGGATTTTGGCCGTTTGTGGATGAGCGAGCAGTTGCTTATTTGGAAAGCTTGGATTGTCGACGATCGAACAACTGAGTGTGACTTTTGCATACGGTGTCCGTTTTGGCCCCAAAAATACTTTCTTGAAAAGGTAGCGGCACTTTTGGATTGAACCCACCCTTTTCCTCACGACGTCTAAGGGATTTTGGCCATTTCTGGAAAAACAAGCACTTGTTCATGTGGAACGCCTTGATTGTCGGCGATCGAAGAACTGAGTGTGACTTTTGCATACGGTGTCCATTTTGGGCCCATAAGTACTTTTCGAAATTGTTGCGACCCTTTTTGATTGAACTCACCCTTCTAGCTACAATGTATGAGAGATTTTGGCCATTTGTGGATGAACAAGCACTTGCTCATTTGGAAAGCTTAGATTGTCGGCGATTGAACAACTGAGTGTGACTTTCCTATACGGTGTTCATTTTGGGCCCCTAAGTACTTTTTCGGAAAGGTAGCGACCCTTTGGGTTTGAACTCTCCCTTTTCCTCATGACGTATGAGGGATTTCAGCCATTTCTGGAAGAACAAGCACTTGCTCATTTGGAACGCTTGGATTGTTGGCGATCGAACAACAGAGTGTGACTTTTGCATACGGTGTCCGTTTTGGGCCCATAAGTACTTTTTTGGAAAGGTAGTGACCCTTTTGGATTGAACTCACCCTTTTCCTCACAACGTATGAGGGATTTTGGCCGTTTCTGGAAAAATAAGCACTTGCTCATTTGGAACGCTTGGATTGTCGGCGATCGAAAAGCTGAGTGTGACTTTGGCATACGGTGTCCGTTTTGGGCCCATAAGTACTTTTTTGGAAAGGTAGGGACCCTTTTAGAATGAACTCACCTTTTTCCTTGCGGCATATGAGAGATTTCGGTCATTTCTAGAAGAACAAGCACTTGCTTATTTGGAACGCTTGGATTGTCAGCGATCAAAAAACTGTGTGACTTTCGCATACGGTGTCCGTTTTGGGCCCATAAGTACTTTTTCGGAAAGGTAGCAACCCTTTTGGATTGAACTCACCCTTTTCCTCATGACGTATGAGGGATTTCGGCCGTTTCGAGAAGAACAAGCACTTGCTCATTTGGAACGCTTGGATTGTCGGCGATCGAACAACTGAGTGTGACTTTTGCATACGGTGTCCGTTTTGGGCCCATAAGTTCTTTTTGGAAAGGTAGCGACCCTTTGGGATTGAACTCACCCTTTTAATCATGATGTATGAGGGATTTCAACCGTTTGTTGATGAACGAGCAATTGCTTATTTGGAAAGCTTGGATTGTCGGCGATCGAACAACTAAGGTGACTTTTGCATACGGTGTCCGTTTTGGCTCCAAAATACTTTTTCGGAAAGGTAGCGACACTTTTGGATTGAAGTCACCCTTTTCCTCGCAACGTCTAAGGGATCTTGGCCGTTTCTAGAAGAACAAGCACTTGTTCATGTGGATTGCTTGGATTGTTGGCGATCGAACAACTGAGTGTGACTTTCGTATACAGTGTCCATTTTGGGCCCATAAGTACTCTTCGAAAATGTAGCGACCCTTTTGGATTGAACTCACCCCTTTCATTACAACGTGTGAGGGATTTCGGCTATTTCTAGAAGAACAAGCACTTGCTCATTTGGAACGCTTGGATTGTCGGTGGTCGAACAACTGAGTGTGACTTTCGGATACGGTGTTTGTTTTGGGCCCATAAGTACGTTTCGAAAATGTAGCGACCCTTTTGGATTGAACTCACCCTTTTTGTTACAGCATATGAGGGATTTTGGCTATTTGTGGATGAACAAGCACTTGCTTATTTGGAATGCTTGGATTGTCGACGATCGAAAAACTGAGTGTGACTCTTACATACGGTGTCCATTTTTGGCCCATAAGTACTTTTTCGGGAAGGTAGCGACCCTTTTATATTGAACTCATCATTTTCTTTGTGACATATGAGGGATTTCAACCGTATCTAGAAGAACAAGGACTTGCTCATTTGGAATGCTTGGATTGTCGTAGATCGAACAACTGAGTGTGACTTTCGCATACAGTGTCCGTTTTGGGCCCATAAGTACTTTTCAAAAATGTAGCGGCCCTTTTGGATTGAACTCACCCTTTTCCTCACGACGTAAGAAGGATTTCGGTCGTTTGTGGAAGAACAAGTACCTGCTTATTTGGAACGCTTGGATTTCTGGCGTTCGAATAACTGACCGTGACTTTTACATACGGCGTCCGTTTTAGGCACAAAAGTACTTTTTGGAAAGGTAGCGACCCTTTGAGATTGAACTCACCCTTTTCATCACGACGTATGAGGGATTTTGATCGTTTGTGGATGAACGAGCAGTTGCTTATTTGGAAAGCTTTGACTGTCGACGATCGAACAACTGAGTGTGACTTTTGCATACGGTGTCCGTTTTGGCCCCAAAAGTACTTTTTCGGAAAGGTAGAGACACTTTTGGATTGAACTCACCCTTTTCCTCGCAATGTCTAAGGGTTTTCGTCCGTTTCTGGAAGAATAAGCACTTGTTCATGTGGAACGCTTGGATTATCGACGATCGAACAACTGAGTGTGACTTTCGTATATGGTGTCCGTTTTGGGCCCATAAGTCCTTTTCCAAAGTGTTGCGACCCTTTTTGATTGAGCTCACCCTTTTTGTTACAACGTATGAGAGATTTTGGCCATACGTGGATGAATAAGCACTTGCTCATTTGGAATGCTTAGATTGTCGGCGATTGAACAACTGAGTGTGACTTTCGCATACGGTGTCCGTTTTGGGCCCATAAGTACATTTTCGGAAAGGTAGCGACCCTTTTGGACTGAACTCTCCCTTTTCCTCGTGACGTATGAGGGATTTCGACCGTTTATGGAACAACAAGCACTTGCTCATTTGGAACGCTTGGATTGTCGGCGATCAAAAAACTGAGTGTGACTTTAGCATACGGTGTCCATTTTGGGCCTATAAGAACTTTTTTGGAAAGGTAGCGACCCATTTGAATTGACCTCACCCTTTTCCTCATGACGTATGAGGGATTTCGACCATTTCTAGAAGAACAAGCACTTGCTTATTTGGAACGCCTGGATTGTCAGCGATCGAACAACTGAGTGTGACTTTCGCATACGGAGTCCGTTTTGGGCCCATAAGTACTTTTCGAAAATGTAACGACCCTTTTGGATTGTACTCACCCTTTTCATTACAACGTGTGAGGGATTTCGACCGTTTCTGGAAGAACATGCACTTGTTCAATTGGAACGTTTGGATTATCGACGGTCGAACAACTAAGTGTGACTTTCGCATACGGTGTCCGTTTTGGGCCCATAAGTACTTTTTGGAATTGTAGCGACCCTTTTGGATTGAACTCACCCTTTTCATTACAACATATGAGGGATTTTAGCTATTTATGGATGAACAAGCACTTGCTTATTCGGAACGCTTGGATCGTTGGTGATCGAAAAACTGAGTGTGACTTTTGCGTACGATGTCCATTTTGGGCCCATAAGTACTTTTTCAGAAAGGTAGTGACCCTTTTAGATTGAACTCACCCTTTTCTTTGCGACGTATGAGGGATTTCGGCCGAATCTAGAAGAACAAGCACTTGCTCATTCGGAACGCTTGGATTGTCGGTGATAGAACAAATGAGTTTGACTTTCGCATACAGTGTTCGTTTTGGGCCCATAAGTACTTTTTGAAAATGTAGTGACCCTTTTCGATTGAACTCACCCTTTTCATCATGACGTATAATGGATTTCATCCGTTTGTGGATGAACAAGCACTTGCTCATTTGGAATGATTGGATTGTCGTCGATCGAACAACTGAGTATGACTTTTACATACGGTGTCCGTTTTGGGCCCATAAGTACTTTTCCGGAAAGGTAGTGACCCTTTTGGATTGAACTCACCCTTTTCCTCATGATGTATGAGGGATTTCGACCGTTTTCGGAAAAACAAGAGCTTGCTCATTTGGAACGCTTGGATTGTCGGCGATCGAAAAACTGAGTGTGACTTTTGCATACGGTGTCCGTTTTGGGCCCATAAGTACTTTTTCGGAAAGGTAGTGACCCATTTGGATTGAACTCACCCTTTTCCTCACAACGTATGAGGGATTTTGGCCATTTCTAGAAAAACAAGCACTTGCTCATTTGGAACGCTTGGATTGTCGGTGATCAAAAAACTGTGTGGCTTTGGCATACGGTGTCCATTTTGGGCCCATAAGTACTTTTTCGAAAAGGTAGCAACCCCTTTGGATTGAACTCATTCTTTTCCTCATGACGTATGAGGGATTTCGGCCGTTTCTGGTAGAACAAGCACTTGCTCTTTTGGAATGCTTGGATTGTCGGCGATCGAACAACTGACTGTAACTTTCGCATACGGTGTCCATTTTGGGCCCATAAGTACTTTTCGGAAATGTAGCGACCCTTTTGGATTGAACTCACCCTTTTCCTCATGACATATAAGGGATTTCGGCCATTTCTAGAAGAACAAGCACTTGCTCATTTGGAACTCTTGGATTGTCGGCGATCGAACTACTGAGTGTGACGTTTGCATACGGTGTCCGTTCTGGGCCATAAGTACTTTTTCGAAAAGGTAGCGAGCCTTTTGGATTGAACTCACCCTTTTCCTTACGACGTATGAGGGATTTCAGCCGTTCTGGAAAAACAAGCACTTGCGCATTTGAAATGCTTGGATTGTTGGCGATCAAAAAAATTGAGTGTGACTTAGGCATACGGTGTCTGTTTTGGGCCCATAAGTACTTTTTCGGAGAGGTAGCGACCCTTTCGGGTTGAACTCACCCTTTTCCTCGCGGCGTATGAGGGATTTAGGCTGTTTCTAGAAGAAAAAGCACTTGCTCATTTGGAACGCTTGGATTGTCGGCGATCGAACAACTGAGTGTGACTTTCACTGACGGTGTTCATTTTGGGCCCATAAGTACTTCACTTGCTTATTTGGAATGCTTGGATTGTCAGCGATCAAAGAACTGTGTGACTTTTGTATACGGTGTCTGTTTTGGGCCCGTAAGTACTTTTTCGAAAAGGTAGCGACCCTTTTGGATTGAGCTCACCCTTTTCCTTGCGATGTATGTGGGATTTCAGCCATAACTAGAAGAACAAGCACTTGCTCATTTGGAACGCTTGGATTGTCATAGATCGAACAACTAAGTGTGACTTTCGCATACGGTGTCCGTTTTGGGCCCATAAGTACTTTACGAAAATGTAGCGACCCTTTTGGATTGAACTCACCCTTCTCATCACGACGTATGAGGGATTTCGATCGTTTGTGGATGAACAAGCACCTGCTTATTTGGAACGCTTGGATTTTTGGCGTTCGAAGAACTGACCGTGACTTTTATATACGGTGTCCGTTTTAGGCCCAAAAGTACTTTTTGGAAAGGTAGCAACCCTTTGGGATTGAACTCACCTTTCTCATCACAACGTATGAGGGATTTCGACCGTTTGTGGATGAACAAGCAATTGCTCATTTGGAATGATTGGATTGTCGCCGATCGAACAACTGAGTGTTGCTTTTGCTTACGGTGTCCGTTTTTGGCCCATAAGTACTTTTTCGGAAAGGTAGTGACCCTTTTGGATTGAACTCACCCTTTTCCTCATGACGTATAAGGGATTTCGGCCGTTTTTGGAAAAACAAGAACTTGCTCATTTGGAACGCTTGGATTGTCGACGATCGAAAAACTGAGTGTGACTTTTGCATACGGCGTCCGTTTTGGGCCCATAAGTACTTTTTCGGAAAGGTAGTGACCAATTTGGATTGAACTCACCCTTTTCCTCACAACGTATGAGGGATTTCGGCCATTTCTGGAAAAACAAGCACTTGCTCATTTGGAACGATTGGATTGTTGGTGATCAAAAAACTGAGTGTGACTTTGGCATACGGTGTCCATTTTGGGCCCATAAGTATTTTTTCAAAAAGGTAGCAACCCCTTTGGATTGAACTCTCCCTTTTCCTCACGACGTATGAGGGATTTCCTCCATTTCTGGTAGAACAAGCACTTGCTCTTTTGGAATGCTTGGATTGTCGGCGATCGAACAACTTAGTGTAACTTTCGCATACGGTGTCCGTTTTGGGCCCATAAGTACTTTTTGGAAATGTAGCGACCCTTTTGGATTGAACTCACCCTTTTCCTCATGACGTAGCAACCCCTTTGGATTGAACTCTCCCTTTTCCTCATGACGTATGAGGGATTTCGTCCGTTTCGGGTAGAACAAGCACTTGCTCTTTTGGAATGCTTGGATTGTCGGCGATCGAACAACTGAGTGTGACTTTCGCATACGGTGTCCATTTTGGGCCCATAAGTACTTTTTGGAAATGTAGCGACCCTTTTGGATTGAACTCACCCTTTTCCTCATAACATATAAGGGATTTCGGCCACTTCTGGAAGAACAAGCACTTGCTCATTTGGAACGCTTGGATTGTCGGCGATCGAACTACTGAGTGTGACGTTTGCATATGGTGTCCGTTCTGGGCCCATATGTACTTTTTCAGAAAGGTAGCGACCCTTTTGGATTGAACTCACCCTTTTCCTCATGACGTATGAGGGATTTTGACCGTTTCTGGAAAAACAAGCACTTGCTCATTTGAAATGCTTCGATTGTCGACTACCAAAACATTGAGTGTGACTTTGGCACACGGTGTCTGATTTGGGCCCATAAGTACTTTTTCGAAAAGGTGGCGACCCTTTTGGGTTGAACTCACCCTTTTCCTCACGGCGTATGAGGGATTTCGACCGTTTCTAGAAGAACAAGCACTTGCTCATTTGGAACGCTTGGATTGTCGACGATTGAACAACTGAGTGTGACTTTCACAGACGGTGTCCGTTTTAGGCCCATAAGTACTTTTCGAAAATGTAGCTACCCTTTTGTATTGAACTCATCCATTTTCTTACAGTATATGAGGGATTTCGGCCATTTGTGGATGAACAAGCACTTGCTTATTTGGAACGCTTGGATTGTCAGCGATCAAAAAACTGTGTGACTTTTGCATACGGTGTCCGTTTTGGACCCGTAAGTACTTTTTCGAAAAGGTAGCGACCCTTTTGGATTGAGCTCACCCTTTTCCTTGCGATGTACGTGGGATTTCAGCCATATCTGGAAGAACAAGCACTTGTTCATTTGGAACACTTGGAATGTCATAGATCGAACAACTGAGTGTGACTTCGCATACGGTGCCCGTTTTGGTCCCATAAGTACTTTTCGAAAATGTAGGGACCCTTTTGGATTGAACTCACCCTTTTCATCATGACGTATGAGGGATTTCGATCGTTTGTGGATGAACAAGCACTTGCTTATTTGGAACGTATGGATTTTCGGCATTCGAAGAACTGAACGTGACTTTTACATACGATGTCCGTTTTAGGCCCAAAAGTACTTTCGGAAAGGTAGCGCCCCTTTGGGATTGAACTCACCCTTTTCATCACAACGTACGAGGGATTTTGGCCATTTGTGGATGAATGAGCAGTTGCTAAGTTGGATCGCTTGGATTGTCGGCGATCGAAAAACAGAGTGTGACTTTTGCATACGGTGTTCGTTTTGGGCCCATTAGTACTTTTTTAGAAAGGTAGCGACCCTTTTAGATTGAACTCACCCTTCTCCCAGTGACGTATGAGGGATTTCGACCGTTTCTTAAAGAACGAGCACTTGCTCATTTGGAACGCTTGGATTGTCGGCGATCGAACGACTGAGTGTGACTTTCGCATACGATGTCTGTTTTGGGCCCATAAGTACTTTTTGGAAATGTAACGACCCTTTTGGATTGAACTCACACTTTTGATTGCAACGTGTGAGGGATTTCGACCATTTCTGGAAGAACAAGCACTTGCTCATTTGGAACGCTTGGATTATCGGCGATCGAAAAATTGAGTGTGACTGTTGCATACAGTGTCCGTTTTGGGCCCATAAGTACTTTTTCAAAAAGGTAGCGACCCTTTTGGAGTGATCTCACCCTTTTCCTAGTGACGTAAGAGGGATATCAGTCGTTTCTGCAGGAACAAGCACTTGCCCATTTGGAACGCTTGGAACATTGGCAATCGAGCAACTGAGATGTAACTTTCGCAAACGATGTCCGTTTTAGGCCCATAAGTATGTTTCAAAAATGTAGCTACCCTTTTGGATTGAACTTACCATTTTCGTCACAACGCATGAGGGATTTCGATCGTTTTTGGAAGAACAAGCACTTGCTCATTTGGAACACTTGGATTGCCAGCGATCGAACAACTGAGTTTGACTTTCGCATACGGTGTCCTTTTTGGGCCCATAAGTACTTTTTCGGAAAGGAAGCGACCCTTTTGGATTGATCTCACCCTTTTCCTAGAGACGTATGAGGAATTTCAATCGTTTCTACAAGAGCAAGCACTTGCTCATTTGGAACGCTTACAACGTCGGCAATCAGACAACTGAGATGTGACTTTCGCAAACGAGGTCTGTTTTGGGCCCATAAGTACATTTCAAAAATGTAGTGACCCTTTTGGATTGAACTCACCGTTTTCATTACAACGTATGAGGGATTTCGACCATTTTTGGAAGAACAAGCACTTGCTCATATGGAACGCTTGGATTGTCGGCGATCGAACAACTGAGTTTGACTTTCGCGTACGATGTCCGTTTTAGGCCCATAAGTACTTTTCGAAAATGTACCGGCCCTTTTGGATTGAACTCACTTTTTTTGTTACAACGTATGAGGGATTTTTGCCATTCTGGAAGAACAAGCACTTGCTCATTTGGAATGCTTGGATTGTCGACGATCAAACAACTGAGTGTGACTTTCGCATACGGTGCCCCTTTTGGCCCCATAAGTACTTTTCAGAAATGCAGTGACCCTTTTGGATTGAATTCACCCTTTTTCTCATGTCGTATGAGGGATTTCGACCGTCTCTGGAAGAACAAGCACTTGCTCATTTGGAACACTTGGATTGTCGACGATCGAACAACTGAGTGCGACTTTTGCATACAGTGTCCGTTTGGGGACCATAAGTACTTTTTCGAAAAGGTAGCGACCCTTTTGGATTGAACTCGCCCTTTTCCTCACGACGTATGCGAGATTTCGATCATTTCTGGAAAAATAAACACTTGCTCATTTGGAACGCTTGGATTGTCGACGATCGAAAAACTGAGTGTGACTTTTGCATACGGTGTCCTTTTTAGGCCCATAAGTACTTTTTCAAAAAGGTAACGACCCTTTTGGATTGATCTCACCCTTTTCCTAGAGACGTATGAGGGATTTCAATCATTTTTGCAAGAACAAGCACTTGCTCATTTGGAACGCTTGGATTGTCGGCAATCGAACAACTGAGTGTGACTTTCGCAAACGATGTCCGTTTTGGGCCTGTAAGTACGTTTCGAAAATGTAGCGACCCTTTTGGATTGAACTCACCATTTTTGTTACAACGTATGAGGGATTTCGATCGTTTTTGGAAGAACAAGCACTTGCTCATTTGGAACGCTTGGATTGTTGAGGATCGAACAACTGAGTGTGACTTTCACATACGGTGTCTGTTTTGGGCCCATAAGTACTTTTCTAAAAATGTACCGACCCTTTTGGATTGAACTTACCCTTTTCCTTACACGGTATGAGGGATTTTGGCCATTTCTGGAAGAACAAGCACTTGCTCATTTGGAATGCTTGGATTGTCGGCGATCGAACAACTGAGTGTGAGTTTCGCTTACGGTGCTCGTTTTGGGCCCATAAGTGCTTTTCGGAAATGTAGCGACCCTTTTGGATTGAACTCAACCTTTTTCTCATGGATTTCGGCCATTCCTGGAAGAACAAGCACTTGCTCATTTAGAACGCTTGGATTGCCGACGATCGAACAACTGAGTGTGACTTTTGCATACGGTGTCCATTTTGGGCCCATAAGTACTTTTTCGGAAAGGTAGCGACCCTTTTGGATTGAACTCGGCCTTTTCCTCATGACATATGAGGGATTTCGGCCATTTCTGAAAAAATAAGCACTTGTTCATTTGGAACGCTTGGATTGTCATTGATCAAACAACTAAGTGTGACTTTCGCATACGGCGTCCGTTTTGGGCCCATAAGTACTTTTCGGAAATGTAGCGACCCTTTTGGATTGAACTCACCCTTTTCATCACAACGTATGAGGGATTTCGATCATTTGTGGATGAACAAGCACCTGCTTATTTCGAACGCTTGGATTTTTGGCATTCGAAGACCGGACCGTAACTTTTACATACGGTGTCCGTTTTAGGCCCAAAAGTACTTTTTGGAAAGGTAGCAACCCTTTGGGATTGAACTCACCCTTTTCATCACGACGTATGAGGGATTTCAACCGTTTGTGGATAAACGAGCAGTTGCTTATTTGGAAAGCTTGGATTGTCGGCGATCGAACAACTGAGTGTGACTTTTGCATATAGTGTCCGTTTTGGCTTCAAAAGTACTTTTCCGAAAAGGTAGCGACACTTTTGGATTGAACTCACCCTTTTCCTCGAAATGCCTAAGGGATTTCGGCCGTTTCTGGAAGAACATGCACTTGTTCATGTGGAACGCTTGGATTGTCGGCGATCGAACAGCTGAGTGTCACTTTTGCATACGGTGTCCATTTTGGGCCTATAAGTAATTTTTGAAAATGTTACGTCCCTTTTGGATTGAACTCTCCCTTTTCATTACAACGTATGAGATATTTTGGCCATTTGTGGATGAACAAGCACTTGCTCATTTGGAACGCTTAGATTGTCGACGATCGAACAACTGAGTGTGAATTTTGCATACGGTTTCCGTTTTGGGCCCATAAGTACTTTTTCGGAATGGTAGCGACCCTTTTGGATTGAACTCTCCCTTTTCCTCACGACGTATGAGGGATTTCAGCCATTTCTAGAACAACAAGCACTTGCTCATTTGGAAAGCTTGGATTGTCGGCGATCGAAAAACTAAGTGTGACTTTAGCATACAGTGTCCGTTTTGGGCCTATTAGTACTTTTTCGGAAAGGTAGTGACCCTTTTTGGATTGAACTCACCCTTTTCCTCACGACGTATGAGGGATTTCGATCGTCTCTAGAAGAACAAGCACTTGCTTATTTGGAACACTTGGATTGTCGGCGATCAAACAACTGAGTGTGACTTTTGCATACGGTGTCCGTTTTGGGCCATAAGTACTTTTTGAAAATGTAGCGACCCTTTTGGATTGAACTCATCCTTTTCGTTACAACGTATGAGGGATTTCGACTGTTTGTGGATGAACAAGGACTTGCTTTTTTGGAACGCTTGGATTGTCGACGATTGAAAAACTTAGTGTGACTTTTGTATACGGTGTCCGTTTTGGGCCCATAATTACTTTTTCGAAAACGTAGCGACCCTTTTGGATTGAACTCACCCTTTTCCTTGTAACATATAAGGGATTTCGGCCGTAGCTGGAAGAACAAGCACTTGCTTATTTGGAACGCTTGGATTTTTGGCGTTCGAAGACCTGACCGTGACTTTTACATATGATGTCTGTTTTAGGCCCAAAAGTACTTTTTGGAAAGGTAGCGACCCTTTGGGATTGAACTCACCCTCTTCATCACGACGTATGAGGGATTTCGACCGTTTGTGAATGAACGAGCAGTTACTTATTTGGAAAGCTTGGATTGTCGGCGATCGTACAACTGAGTGTGACTTTTGCTTACAGTGTCTGTTTTGGTCCCAAAAGTACTTTTTCGGAAAGGTAGCAACACTTTTGGATTGAACTCACCCTTTTCCTCACGACGTCTGAGGGATTTCGGTCCTTTCTAGAAGAACAAGCACTTGTTCATGTGGAACGCTTGGATTATCGATGATCGAACAACTGAGTGTCACTTTCGCATACGGTGTCTGTTTTGGGCCCATAAGTACTTTTCAAAAATGTTGCGTCCCTTTTGGATTGAACTCACCCTTTTCATTACAACGATTGAGAGATTTTGGCCATTTGTGGATGAACAAGCACTTGCTCATTTGGAACGCTTAGATTGTCGGGATTGAACAACTGAGTTGACTTTCGCATACGGTGTCCGTTTTGGGCCCATAAGTAATTTTTCGGAAAGGTAGCGACCCTTTTAGATTGAACTCACCCTTTTCCTCATGACGTATGAGGGATTCCGGCCGTTTCTGGAACAACAAGCACTTGCTCATTTGGAATGGTTGGATTGTCAGCGATCGAAAAACTGAGTGTGACTTTAGCATACGGTGTCCATTTTGGGCCTATTAGTACTTTTTCGGAAAGGTAGCGACCCTTTTGGATTGAACTCACCCTTTTCCTCATGACGCATGAGGGATTTTGGCCGTTTCTAGAAGAACAAGCACTTGCTTATTTGGAACGCTTGGATTGTCAGCGATCGAACAACTGAGTGTGACTTTTGCATACGGTGTCCGTTTTGGGCCCATAAGTACTTTTTGACAATGTAGCGACCCTTTTGGATTGAACTCATCCTTTTCGTTACAACGTATGAGGGATTCAACCATTTTCTGGAAGAACATGCACCTGCTCATTTGGAACGCTTGGATTGTCGGCGATCGAACAACTTAGTGTGACTTTTGCATACGGTGTTCGTTTTGAGCCCATAAGTACTTTTTCGAAAAGTTAGCGACCCTTTTGGATTGAAATCATCCTTTTCCTTATGACGTATGAGGGATTTCGATCGTATCTGGAAGAACAAGCACTTGCTCATTTGGAACGCTTAGATTATTGGCGATCGAACAACTAAGTGTGACTTTCGCATACGGTGTCCGTTTTGGGCCCATAAGTACTTTTCGGAATTGTAGTGACCCTTTTGGATTGAACTCACCCTTTTCGTGACAATGTATGAGGGATTTCGGCTGTTTGTGGATGAACAAGTACTTGCTTATTTGGAATTCTTGGATTGTCGGCGATCGAAAAACTGAGCGTGACTTTTGCATACGGTGTCGATTTTGGGCCCATAAGTACTTTTTCGGAAAGGTAGCGACCCTTTTGGATTGAACTTACCCTTTTCCTTGCGACGTATGAGGGATTTTGACCGTATCTGGAAGAACAAGCACTTGCTCATTTGGAACGCTTGGATTGTCGGTGATCGAACTATTGAGTGTGACTTTCGCATACGGTGTCCGTTTTGGGCCCATAAGTACTTTTTGGAAATGTAGCAACCCTTTTGGACTGAACTCACCCTTTTCGTCATGACGTATGATAGATTTCTGCCATTTGTGGATGAACAAGCACTTGCTTATTTGGAACGCTTGGATTTTTGGTGTTCGAAGACCGGACCGTGACTTTTACATATAGTGTCCGTTTTAGGCCCAAAAGTACTTTTTGGAAAGGTAGCGACCCTTTGGGATTGAACTCACCCTTTTCATCACGACGTATGAGGAATTTCGACCGTTTGTGGATGAACGAGCAGTTGCTTTTTTGGAAATCTTGGATTGTCGGCGATCAAACAACTGAGTGTGACTTTTGCATACGGTGTCCATTTTGGCCCAAAAAGTACTTTTTCGGAAAGGTAGCGACACTATTGGAATGAACTCACCCTTTTCCTCACGACGTCTGAGGGATTTTGACCATTTCTGGAAGAATAAGCACTTGTTCATGTGGAACGCTTGGATTGTTGGCGATAGAACAACTGAGTGTCACTTTTGCATACGGTGTCCGTTTTGGGCCCATAAGTAATTTTCAAAAATTTTGCGTCCCTTTTGGATTGAACTCACCCTTTTCATTACAACGTATGAGAGATTTTGGCCATTTGTGGATGAACAAGCACTTGCTCATTTGGAACGCTTAGATTGTCCGCGATCGAACAACTGAGTTGACTTTCGTATACGGTGTCCGTTTTGGGCCCATAAGTATTTTTCAAAAATGTAACGACCCTTTTATGTTGAACTCACCCTTTTCGTCGTGATGTATGATGGATTTCAATCGTTTGTGGATGATCGAGCACTTGCTCATTTGGAACGCTTGGATTTTCGACGTTCGAAGAAATGGACGTGACTTTTACATACGCTGTCCATTTTACGTCCAAAATTACTTTACGAAAAGGTAGCGACCCTTTGGGAATGAACTCACCCTTTTCGTCATGACGTATGAGGGATTTCTGCCATTTGTGGATGAACAAACAGTTGCTTATTTGGAACGCTTGGATTGTCGACGATCGAACAACTGAGTGTGACTTTCGCATACGGTGTCTGTTTTGGGCCCATAAGTACTTTTCGGAAATGTAACGACCATTTTGGTTCGAACACACCCTTTTCGTCGCGAAGTATTAGGGATTTTGGCCGTTTGTGGATGAACAAGCACTTGCTTATTTGGAACGCTTGGATTGTCGACGATCGAACAACTGAGTGTGACTTTCGCATACGATGTCCGTTTTGGGTCCATAATACTTTTCCAAAATGTAGCGACCCTTTTGGATTGAACTCACCATTTTCATTACAGCGTATGAGGGATTTTGACCATTTTTGGAAGACCAAGCACTTGCTCATTTGGAACGATTGGATTGTCGGCGATCGAACAACTGAGTGTGACTTTCGCATACGGTGTCCGTTTTGGGCCTATAAGAACTTTTTCAGAAAGGTAGCGACCCTTTTGGATTGAACTTACCCTTTTCCAAGTGATGTATGAGGGATTTCGGCCGTTTCTGAAAGAACAAGCACTTGCTCATTTGGAACGCTTGGATTGTCGATGATCGAACAACTGAGTGTGACTTTCACATAAGGTGTCTGTTTTGGGCCCATAAGTACTTTTCGAAACTGTAGCAACCTTTTTGGATTGAACTTACCCTTTTTGTTGCAACATATGAGGGATTTCGACCGTTTCTACAAGAACAAGCACTTGCTCATTTGGAAAGCTTGGATTGTCGACGATCGAACAACTGAGTGTGACTTTCGCATACGATGTCCATTTTGGGCCCATGAGTACTTTTCGAAAATGTAGCGACCCTTTTGGATTGAACTCACCGTTTTTGCTACAACGTATGAGGGTTTTTGACCGTTTTTGGAAGAACAAGCACTTCCTCATTTGGAACGCTTGGATTGTCGACGATCGAACCACTGAGTGTGACTTTTGTATGCGGTGTCCATTTTGGGCCCATAAGTATTTTTCGAAAATGTAGCGACCCTTTTGTGTTGAACTCACCCTTTTCGTCATGACGTATGATGGATTTCGATCGTTTGTGGATGAACGAGCACTTGCTCATTTGGAAAGCTTGGATTTTCGGCGTTCGAAGAACTGGACGTTACTTTTACATACGCTGTCCGTTTTTTACCTAAAATTACTTTATGAAAAGGTAGCGACCCTTTGGGAATGAACTCACCCTTTTTGTCATAACGTATGAGGGATTTCAACCATTTGTGAATGAACAAGCAGTTGCTTATTTGGAACGTTTGGATTGTCGGCGATCGAACAACTGAGTGTGACTTTCGCGTACGGTGTCTGTTTTGGGCCCATAAGTACTTTTCGAAAATGTAGCGACCTTTTTGGATTGAACACACCCTTTTCGTCATGACGTATCAGGGATTTCGGCTGTTTGTGGATGAATGGGCACTTGCTTATTTGGAATGCTTAGATTGTCGACGATCGAACAACTGAGTGTGACTTTCGCATACGATGTCCGTTTTGGGCCCATAAGTACTTTTCGAAAATGCAGCGACCTTTTTGGATTGAACTCACCCTTTTTGTTACAACGTATGAGGGATTTCGACCGTTTCTAGAAGAACAAGCACTTGCTCATTTGGAACGCTTGGATTGTCGACGATCGAACAACTGAGTGTGACTTTCGCATACGATGTCCATTTTGGGACCATAAGTACTTTTCGAAAATGTAGCTACCCTTTTGGATTGAACTCACCGTTTTCATTACAGCGTATGAGGGATTTTGACCATTTTTGGAAGAACAAGCACTTGCTCATTTGGAATGTTTGGATTGTCGGCGATCGAACAACTGAGTGTGACTTTCGCATACGGTGTCCATTTCGGGACCATAAGAACTTTTTTGGAAAGGTAGCGACCCTTTTTGATTGAACTCACTCCTTTTGTTACAACATATGAGGGATTTCGACCGTTTCAGGAAGAACAAGCACTTGCTCATTTGGAAAGCTTGGATTGTCGGCGATCGAACAATTGAGTGTGACTTTCGCATACGATGTCCGTTTTGGGCCCATAAGTACTTTTCGGAAATGTAGCGACCCTGTTGGATTGAACTCATCGTTTTTGTTACAACGTATGAGGGATTTTGACCATTTTTGGAAGAACAAGCACTTGCTTATTTGGAAAGCTTGGATTGTCGACGATCGAACTACTGAGTGTGATTTTCGTATATGGTGTCCGCTTTGGGCCCATAAGTATTTTTCGAAAATGTAGCGATCCTTTTGTGTTGAACTCACCCTTTTCGTCGTAATGTATGATGCATTTCGATCATTTGTGGATGATCGAGCACTTGCTCATTTGGAACGCTTGGATTTTCGACGTTCGAAGAACTGGACGTGACTTTTACTTACGCTGTCCATTTTACGCCCAAAATTACTTTACGAAATGGTAGCGACCCTTTGGGAATGAACTCACCCTTTTCGTCATGACGTATGAGGGATTCGGCCATTTGTGGATGAACAAACAGTTGCTTATTTGGAACGCTTGGATTGTCAGCGATCGAACAACTGAGTGTGACTTTCGCATACGGTGTCTGTTTTGGGCCCATAAGTACTTTTCGGAAATGTAGCGACCTTTTTAGATTGAACACACCCTTTACGTCACAAAGTATTAGGGATTTCGGCCAATTGTGGATGAACAAGCACTTGCTTATTAGGAACGCTTGGATTGTCGGCGATCGAACAACTGAGTGTGACTTTCACATACGGTGTCCGTTTTGGGCCCATAAGTACTTTTCGAAAATGTAGCGACCCTTTTGGATTGAACTCACCCTTTTTGTTACAATGTACGAGGGATTTCGACCATTTCTAGTAGAATAAGCACTTGCTCATTTGGAACGCTTGGATTGTCGACGATCGAACAACTGAGTGTGGCTTTCGCATACGATGTCCGTTTTGGGTTCATAAGTACTTTTCGAAAATGTAGCGACCCTTTTGGATTGAACTCACCGTTTTCGTTACAACGTATGAGGGATTTTGACCATTTTGGGAAGAACAAGCACTTGCTTATTTGGAACGCTTGGATTGTTGGCTATCGAACAACTGAGTGTGACTTTCGCATACGGTTTCCGTTTTGGGCCCATAAGAACTTTTTTGAAAAGGTAGCGACCCTTTTGGATTGAACTCACCCTTTTCCTAGTGACGTACGAGGGATTTCGACCATTTCTGAAAGAACAAGTACTTGCTTATTTGGAACGCTTGGATTATCGACGATCGAACAACTGAGTGTGACTTTCGTATACGGTGTCCGTTTTGGGCCTATAAGTACTTTTCGAAACTGTAACGACCCTTTTGGATTGAACTCACCTATTTTGTTACAACGTATGAGGGATTTCGACCACTTCAGGAAGAACAAGCACTTGCTCATTTGGAAAGCTTGGATTGTCGGCGATCGAACAACTGAGTGTGACTTTCGCATACGATGTCCGTTTTGGGCCCATAAGTACTTTTCGAAAATGTAGCGACCCTTTTGGATTGAACTTACCATTTTCATTACAATGTATGAGGGATTTTGACCCTTTTTGGAAGAACAAGCACTTGCTCATTTGGAACGCTTGGATTGTCGACGATCGAGCAACTGAGTGTGACTTTCGTATGCGGTGTCCGTTTTGGGCCCATAAGTATTTTTCGGAAATGTAGCGACCCTTTTGTGTTGAACTCATCCTTTTCGTCATGGCGTATGATGGATTTCGATCGTTTGTGGATGAACGAGCACTTGCTCATTTGGAACGCTTGGATTTTCGACGTTCGAAGAACTGGACGTGACTTTTACATACGCTGTCCATTTTATGCCCAAAATTACTTTACGAAAAAGTAGCGGCCCTTTGGGAATGAACTCACCCTTTTTGTCATGACGTATGAGGGATTTTGGCCATTTGTGGATGAAGAAGCGGTTGCTTATTTGGAATGCTTGGATTGTCGGCGATCGAACAACAGAGTGTGACTTTCGCATACGGTGTCTGTTTTGGGCTCGTAAGTACTTTTCGAAAATGTAGCGACCCTTTTGGATTGAACACACCCTTTTCGTCACGACGTATTAGGGATTTTGGCCGTTTGTGGATGAACAAGCACTTGCTTATTTGTAACGCTTGGATTGTCGGTGATCAAACACCTGAGTGTGACTTTCGCATACGATGTCCATTTTGGGACCATAAGTACTTTTCGAAAATGTAGGGACCCTTTTGGGTTGAACTCACCATTTTCGTTACAATGTATGAGGGATTTTGACCATTTTTGGAAGAACAAGCACTTGCTCATTTGGAATGCTTGGATTGTCGGCGATCGAACAACTAAGTGTGACTTTCCCATACGGTGTCCGTTTTGGGCCCATAAGAACTTTTTCGGAAAGGTGGAAACCCTTTTGGATTGAACTCAACCTTTTCCAAGTGACGCATAAGGGATTTTGACCGTTTCTACAAGAACAAGCACTTGCTCATTTGGAAAGCTTGGATTGTCGACGATCGAACAACTGAGTGTCACTTTCGCATACGATGTCCATTTTGGGCCCATGAGTACTTTTCGAAAATGTACCGACCCTTTTGGATTGAACTCACCGTTTTTGTTACAACGTATGAGGGATTTCGACAGTTTTTGGAAGTACAAGCACTCGCTCATTTGGAACGCTTGGATTGTCGACGATCGAACCACTGAGTGTGACTTTGGTATGCGGTGTCCGTTTTGGGCGTATAAGCATTTTTCGAAAATGTAGCGACCCTTTTGTGTTGAACTCACCCTTTTCATCGTGATGTATGATGGATTTCGATCGTTTGTGGATGAACGAGCACTTGCTCATTTGGAATGCTCAGATTTTCGGAGTTCGAAGAACTGGATGTGACTTTTACATACGCTATCCGTTTTACGCCCAAAATTACTTTACGAAAAGGTAGCGACCCTTTGGGAAAGAACTCACCCTTTTTGTCATGACGTATGAGGGGTTTTAGCCATTTGTGGATGAACAAGCAGTTGCTTATATGGAATGCTTGGATTGTCGGCGATCGAACAACTGAGTGTGACTTTCGCATATGGTGTATGTTTTGGGCCCATAAGTACTTTTCGAAAATGTAGCGACCCTTTTGGATTGAACACACCCTTTTCGCCATGATGTATCAGGGATTTCGGCCGTTTGTGGATGAACAAGCACTTGCTTATTTGGAACGCTTGGATTGTCGACGATCGAACAACTGAGTGTTACTTTCACATATGGTGTCCGTTTTGGGCCCATAAGTAGTTTTCGAAAATTTAGTGACCCCTTTGGATTGAACTCAGTCTTTTTGTTACAACGTATGAGGAATTTCGACCGTTTCTAGAAGAATAAGCACTTGCTCGTTTGGAACGCTTGGATTATCGACTATCGAACAACTGAGTGCGACTTTCGCATACGATGTCCGTTTTGGGCCCATAAGTACTTTTTGGAAAATGTAGCCACCC
The DNA here is from genome assembly GCF_002742605.1 of Olea europaea var. sylvestris. Lineage (NCBI taxonomy): Eukaryota > Viridiplantae > Streptophyta > Magnoliopsida > Lamiales > Oleaceae > Olea > Olea europaea. Next base: position 209,949 of record NW_019263061.1, on the reverse strand, counting down.
TTTTGGATTGAACTCTCCGTTTTCGTTACAACGTATGAGGGATTTCGATCGTTTTTGAAGGAACAAGCACCTGCTCATTTGGAACCCTTGGATTGTCGACGATCGAACAACTGAGTGTGACTTTCGCATACGGTGTCCGTTTTGGGCCCATCAGAACATTTTCGAAAAGGTAGCGATCCTTTTGGCTTGAACTCACCATTTTCCTTACGACGTATAAGGGATTTCAGCCGTTTCTAGAAGAACAAGCACTTGCTCATTTGGAATGCTTGGATTGTCGGTGATCGAACAACAAAGTGTGGCTTTTGCAAATGGTGTCCGTTTTGGGCCCATATGTACTTTTCGGAAATTTAACGACCCTTTTGGATTGAACTCACCCTTTTCGTCACGACGTATGATGGATTTCGGCTATTTGTTGAAGAACAAGCACTTGCTTATTTGGAACGCTTGGATTGTTAGCGATCGAACAACTGAGTGTGACTTTTGCATACAATGTCCGTTTTGGGCCCATAAGTACTTTTCAGAAATGTAGCGACCCTTTTGGATTGAATTCACTATTTTTGTTACAACGTATGAGGGATTTCGACCACTTTTGGAGGAACAAGCACTTGCTCATTTGGAACGCTTGGATTGTTGGCGATCGAACAACTGAGAGTGACTTTCACATACGGTGTCCGTTTTGGGCCCACAAGTACTTTTCTGAAATGTAGCGACCCTTTTGGATTGAACTCACCCTTTTCGTCACGACGTATGGTGGATTTCGGCCATTTGTGGATGAACAAGCACTTGCTTATTTGGAACGCTTGGATTTTTGGCGTTCGAAGAACTGGATGTGACTTTTACATATGGTATTCGTTTTAGGCTCAAAAGTACTTTTCGAAAAGGTAGCAACCCTTTCGGATTGAACTCACCCTTTATGACATGACGTATGAGGGATTTTTACCATTTGTGGATGAACGAGCAGTTGTTTATTTGGAACGCTTGGATTGTCGGTGATCTAAAAATTGAGTTTGACTTTTTCATACGGTGTCCGTTTTGGGCACATAAGTACTTTTTTGGAAAGGTAGCGACCCTTTTGGATTAAACTCACCCTTTTCCTTATAACGTATGAGGGATTTCAGCCATTTCTGGAAGAACAAGCACTTACTCATTTGGAACGCTTTTATTGTCGGCGATCGAACAACTAAGTGTAACTTTCGCATACGGTGTCCGTTTTGGGCCCATAAGTACTTTTCGAAACTGTAGTGACCCTTTTAGATTGAACTCACCCTTTTTCTTACAACGTATGAGGGATTTCGACCGTTTCTGGAAGAACAAGCACTTGGTCATTTGGAACGCTTGGATTGTCGGCGATCAAACAACTGAGTGTAACTTTCGCATACAATGTTTGTTTTGGGCTCGTAAGTACTTTTGGATTGAACTCACCATTTTCATTAAACGAATGAGGGATTTTGACCATTTTTGGAGGAACAAGCACTTGCTCATTTGGAACGGTTGGATTGTCGGTGATCGAACAACTAAGTGTACGGTGTTCATTTTGGGCTTATAAGTACTTTTCGAAATTGTAGCGACCCTTTTGGATTGAACTCACCCTTTTTATTTAAACGTATGAGAGATTTCGATCGTTTCTGCAAGAACAAGCACTTGCTCATTTGGAACGCTTGGATAGTCGGCGATCGAACAACTGAGTGTGACTTTCGCATACGATGTCCCTTTTGGGCCCATAAGTACTTTTCGAAAAATGTAGCGACCCTTTTGGATTGAACTTACACTTTTCATCACGACGTATGAGGGATTTTGGCCGTTTGTGGATGAATGAGCAGTTGCTTATTTTGAATACTTGGATTGTCGGCGATCGAACAACTGAGTGTGACTCTCGCATACGATGTCCATTTTGGGCCCATAAGTATTTTTCGAAAATGTAGCGACCCTTTTGGATTGAACTCACCGTTTTCAATACAATGTATGAGGGATTTCGACCATTTTTGGAAGAACAAGCACTTGCTCATTTGGAACGCTTGGTTTGTCGACGATCGAACAACTGACTGTGACTTTCGCATACGGTGTCCATTTTTGGGCCCACAAGTACTTTTCTGAAATGTAGCGACCCTTTTGGATTGAACTCACCCTTTTTGTTGCAACGTATAGTGGATTTCAGCCGTTTGTGGATGAACAAGAACTTGCTTATTTGGAATACTTGGATTTTTGGCGTTCAAAGAACTGGACGTGACTTTTACATACGATATCCGTTTTAGGTCCAAAAGTACTTTTCGAAAAGGTAGCGACCCTTTGGGATTGAACTCACCCTTTACAACATGACGTATGAGGGCTTTTTGCCATTTGTGGATGAACGAGCAGTTGCTTATTTGGAACGCTTGGATTGTCGATGATCAAAAAACTGAGTTTGACTTTTTCATACGGTGTCCGTTTTGGACCCATAAGTACTTTTTTGGAAAGGTAGCGACCCTTTTGGATTGAACTCACCCTTTTCCTTATGACGTATGAGGGATTTCAGCTATTTCTGGAAGAGCAAGCACTTGCTCATTTGGAACGCTTGGATTGTCAGCAATCGAACAACTGAGTGTGACTTTCGCATACGGTTTCCGTTTTGGGCCCATAAGTACTTTTCGAAACTGTAGCGACCCTTTTGGATTGAACTCACCCTTTTTCTTACAACATTTGTGGGATTTTGACTGTTTCTGGAAGAACAAGCACTTGCTCATTTGGAACGCTTGGATTGTCGGCGATTGAACAACTGAGTGTGACTTTCGCATACGATGTCCGTTTTGGGCCTATAAGTACTTTTGTATTGAACTCACCGTTTTCGTTACAACGTATGAGGGATTTTGGCCATTTTTTGAGGAACAAGCACTTGCTCATTTGGAACGATTGGATTGTCGATGATTGAACAACTGAGTGTGACTTTCGTATACGGTGTCCATTTTGGGACCATAAGTACTTTTCAAAACTGTAGCGACCCTTTTGGATTGAACTCACCCTTTTTGTTAAAACGTATGGGGGATTTCAACCGTTTCTGCAAGAACAAGCACTTGCTCATTTGGAACGCTTGGATTGTCGGTGATCGAACAACTGAATGTGACTTTCGCATACGATGTCCGTTTTGGGCCCATAAGTACTTTTCGAAAAATGTAGCAACCCTTTTGGATTGAACTCACCCTTTTCATCACGACGTATGAGGGATTTTGGCCATTCGTGGATGAATGAGCAGTTGCTTGTTTGGAATCCTTGGATTGTCGACGATCGAACAACTGAGTGTGACTTTCGCATACGATGTCCGTTTTGGGGCCATAAATACTTTTCGAAAATGTAGCGACCCTTTTGGATTGAACTCACCATTTTTGTTACAACGTATGGGGGATTTCGACCATTTTTGGAAGAACAAGCACTTGCTCATTTGGAACGTTTGGATTGTTGGCGATCGAACAACTGAGTGTGACTTTCGCATACGGTGTCCGTTTCGGGCCCACAAGTACTTTTCTGAAATGCAGCAACCCTTTTGGATTGAACTAACCATTTTCGTCGTGACGTATGGTGGATTTCGGCCGTTTGTGGATGAACAAGCACTTGCTGATTTGGAACGCTTGGATTTTTGGCGTTCAAAGAACTGGACGTGACTTTTACATACGGTATCTGTTTTAGGGCCAAAAGTACTTTTCGAAAAGGTAGCGACCCTTTGGGATTTAATTCACCCTTAACGATATAACGTATGAGGGATCTTGGCCATTTGTGGATGAACAAGCACTTGCTCATTTGGAAGGCTTGGATTGTCGGCGATCGAACAACTGAGTGTGACTTTCGCATACGATGTCCGTTATGGGCCCATAAGTACTTTTCAGAAAATGTTGCGACCCTTTTGGATTGAACTCACCATTTTCGATACAATGTATGAGGGATTTCAACCATTTTTGGAGGAACAAGCACTTGCTCATTTGGAATGCTTGGATTGTCGGCGAACGAACAACTGAGTGTGACTTTCGCATACGATGTCAGTTTTGGGCCAATAAGTACTTTTCGAAACTGTAGCGATCCTTTTGGATTGAACTCATCCTTTTCGTTACAACGTTTGAGGGTTTTCGACCGTTTCTACAAGAACAAGCACTTGCTCATTTGCAACGCTTGGATTGTCGGTGATCGAACAACTGAGTGTGACTTTCGCATACGATGTCTGTTTTGGGCCCATAAGTACTTTTGGATTGAACTCACCATTTTCGTTACAACGTATGAGAGATTTGACCATTTATGGAGGAACAAGCACTTGCTCATTTGGAACGCTTGGATTGTCGGCGATCGAACAACTGAGTGTGACTTTCGCATACGGAGTCCGTTTTGGGCCCATAAGTACTTTTCGAAACTGTAGCGACCCTTTTAGATTGAACTCACCCTTTTTGTTAAAACGTATGAGGGATTTTGACCGTTTCTACAAGAACACGTACTTGCTCATTTGGAACGCTTGGATTGTCGGCGATCGAACAACTCAGTGTGACTTTTGCATACGATGTCCATTTTGGGCCCATAAGTACTTTTTGAAAAATGTAGCGACCCTTTTGGATTGAACTCACCGTTTTCATTACAACGTATGAGGGATTTCGACCGTTTTTGGAGGAACAGGCACTTGCTCATTTGGAACGCTTGGATTGTCGACGATCAAACAACTGAGTGTTACTTTCGCATACGGTGTCCGTTTTGGCCCATAAGTATTTTTCGAAAATGTAGCGACCCTTTTGGATTGAACTTACCCTTTTCATCATGATGTATGATGGATTTCGATCATTTGCGGATGAACAAGCACTTTCTCATTTGGAACGCTTGGATTTTCGGCGTTCGAAGAACTGGACGGGACTTTTACATACGGTGTCCGTTTTAGGCCCAAAATTACTTTTTGACAAGGTAGCGACCCTTTGGCATTGAACTCACCCTTTTCATCATGATGTATGAGGAATTTGGGCCATTTGTTGATGAACAAGCAGTTGCTTATTTGGAACGCTTGGATTGTCAGTGATTGAAAAACTGAGTGTGACTTTTGCATACGTTGTCCGTTTTGGGCCCACAAGTACTTTTTCGAAAAGGTAACGACCCTTTTGGATTGAACTCACCCTTTTCATAGTGACGTATGAGGGATTTCAGTCGTTTCTGGAAGACCAAGCACTTGCTCATTTGGAACTCTTGGATTGTCGACGGTCGAACAACTAAGTGTGACTTTCACAAACGGTGTCCATTTTGGGCCCATAAGTACTTTTCGAAACTGTAGCGACCCTTTTGGATTACTCACCCTTTTTGTTACAACATATGAGGGATTTCGACCGTTTCTAGAAGAACAAGCACTTGCTCATTTGGAAGGCTTGGATTGTTGGCGATCGAACAACTTAGTGTGACTTTCGCATACGATGTCCATTTTTGGCCCATTAGTACTTTTCAGAAAATGTTGCGACCCTTTTGGATTGAACTCACCATTTTCGTTACAATGCATGAGGGATTTCAACCATTTTTGGGACAACAAGCCCTTGATCATTTGGAACGCTTGGATTGTCGGCGATCGAATAACTGACTGTGACTTTCATATACAACGTCCGTTTTGGGCCGATAAGTACTTTTCAAAAATTGTAGCGACCCTTTTGGATTGAACTCACCATTTTCATTACGACGTATGAGGGATTTCGACCGTTTTTGGAAGAACAAGCACTTGCTCATTTGGAACGCTTGGATCGTCGACGATCGAACAACTGAGTGTGATTTTCGTATACGGTGTTCGTTTTGGGCCCATAAGTATTTTTCAAAAATGTAGCGACCCTTTTGGATTGAACTCGCCATTTTCATCGTGACGTATGATGGATTTCAATCGTTTGCGGATGAACAAGCACTTGCTCATTTGGAACACTTGGATTTTCGGCGTTCGAAGAACTGGACGTGACTTTTACATACGGTGTCTGCTTTAGGCCCAAAATTACTTTTCGATAAGCTAGCGACCCTTTGGGATTGAACTCACCCTTTTCGTCATGACGTATGAGGGATTTTGGCCATTTGTGGATGAACAAGCAGTTGCTTATTTGGAACGCTTGGATTGTTGGTGATTGAAAAACTGAGTGTGACTTTTGCATACGGTGTCCGTTTTGGGCCCACAAGTACTTTTTCGGAAAGGTAGTGACCCTTTTGGATTGAACTCACCTTTTTGCTAGTGACATATGAGGGATTTCAGCCGTTTCTAGAAGAACAAGCACTTGCTCATTTGGAACGTTTGGATTGTCGGCGATCGAACAACTAAGTGTGACTTTCGCATACGATGTCCATTTTGAGCCCATAAGTACTTTTTGAAAGTGTAGCGACCCTTTTGGACTGAACTCACCCTTTTTGTTACAACATATGAGGGATTTCGACCATTTCTGGAAGAACAAGCACTTGCTCATTTGGAAGGCTTGGATTGTTGGCGATCGAACAACTTAGTGTGACTTTCGCATACGATGTCCGTTTTGGGCCCATTAGTATTTTTCAGAAAATGTTGCGACCCTTTTGGATTGAACTCACCATTTTCATTGCAATGTATGAGGGATTTCAACCATTTTTGGAGCAAAAAGCCCTTGCTCATTTGGAACGCTTGGATTGTCGGCGATCGAACAACTGAGTGTGACTTTCGTATACAACGTCCGTTTTGGGCCGATAAGTACTTTTCAAAAATTGTAGCGACCCTTTTGGATTGAACTCACCATTTTCATTACGACGTATGAGGGATTTCGACCGTTTTTGGAAGAACAAGAACTTGCTCATTTGGAACGCTTGGATCGTCGACGATCGAACAACTGAGTGTGATTTTCGCATACGGTGTCCATTTTGGGCCCATAAGTATTTTTCAAAAATGTAGCGACCCTTTTGGATTGTACTCGCCATTTTCATCATGACGTATGATGGATTTCGATCGTTTGCGGATGAACAAGCACTTGCTCATTTGGAACGCTTGGATTTTCGGCGTTCGAAGAACTGGACGTGACTTTTACGTACGGTGTCCGCTTTAGGCCCAAAATTACTTTTCGAAGAGCTAGCGACCCTTTGGGATTGAACTCACCCTTTTCGTCATGACGTATGAGGGATTTTGGCCATTTATGGATGAACAAGCAGTTGCTTATTTGGAACGCTTGGATTGTCGATAATTGAAAAACTGAGTGTGACTTTTGCATACGGTGTCCGTTTTGGGCCCACAAGTACTTTTTCGGAAAGGTAGTGACCCTTTTGGATTGAACTCACCTTTTTCCTAGTGACATATGAGGGATTTCAGCCGTTTCTGGAAGAACAAGTACTTGCTCATTTGGAACATTTGGATTGTCGGCGATCGAACAACTGAGTGTGACTTTCGCATACGGTGTCCGTTTTGGGCCCATTAGTACTTTTTGAAACTGTAGCGACCCTTTTGGACTGAACTCACCCTTTTTATTACAACGTATGAGGGATTTCGACCATTTTTAGAAGAACAAGCACTTGCTCATTTGGAACGCTTGGATTGTCGACGATCGAACAACTGAGTGTGACTTTCGCATACGGTGTCCGTTTTGGGCCCATAAGTACATCTCGAAATTGTAACGACCCTTTTGGATTGAACTCACCCTTTTTGTTACAATGTATGAGGGATTTCGATCATTTCTGGAGGAACAAGCACTTGTTTAGTTGGAAGGCTTGGATTGTCGGCGATCGAACAACTAATTGAACTCACCATTTTCGTTACAAAGCATGAGGGATTTCGACCATTTCTGGAGGAACAAGCACTTGCTCATTTGGAAAGCTTGGATTGTCGACGATCGAACAACTGAGTGTGATTTTCGCATACAGTGTCCATTTTGGGCCCATAAGTACTTTTCAAAACTGTAGCGACCCTTTTGGATTGAACTCACCCTTTTAGTTACAACGTATGAGGGATTTTGACTGTTTCTGCAAGAACATGCACTTGCTCATTTGGAATGCTTGGATTGTCGGCGATCGAATAACTGAGTGTGACTTTCGCATACGATGTACATTTTGGGCCCATAAGTACTTTTCGAAAAATGTAGCGACCCTTTTGGATTGAACTCACCGTTTTCGTTAGAACGTATGAGGAATTTCGACCGTTTTTGGAGGAACAAGCGCTTGCTCATTTGGAATGCTTGGATTGTCGACGATCGAACAACTGCGTGTGACTTTCGCATACGGTGTCCGTTTTGGCCGATAAGTATTTTTCAGAAATGTAGTGACCCATTTGGATTGAACTCACCCTTTTTGTTACAACGTATGAGGGATTTCGATGATTTCTGCAAGAACAAGCACTTGCTCATGTGGAATGCTTGGATTGTCAGCGATTGAACAACTGAGTGTGACTTTTGCATACGATGTCCGTTTTGGGCCCATAAGTACTTTTCGGAAAATGTAGCGATCCTTTTGGATTGAACTCACCATTTTCATTACAATGTATGAGGGATTTTGACCATTTTTGGAAGAACAAGCACTTGCTCATTTGGAACGCTTGGATTGTCGACGATCGAACAACTGAGTGTGACTTTCGCATACGGTGTCTGTTTTGGGCCCATAAGTACTTTTTCGGAAAGGTAGCGAACCTTTTGGATTGAACTCACCCTTTTCCTCGTGACGTTGAGGGATTTCGATCATTTCAGGAAGAACAAGCACTTGCTCATTTGGAACGCTTGGATTGTCGGTGATCGAACAACTGAGTGTGACTTTCGCAAACGATGTCCGTTTTGGGCCCAAAAGTACTTTTCGGAAATGTAGCGACCCTTTTGGATTGAACTCACCATTGTCCTTACAACGTAAGAGGGATTTCGACTGTTTTTGGAAGAACAAGCACTTGCTCATTTGGAACGCTTGGATTTTCGATGTTCGAAGAACTAGATGTGACTTTTGCATACGGTGTCCGTTTTAGGCCCAAAATTACTTTTCGAAAAGGTAGTGACCCTTTGGGATTGTACTCACCCGTTTCAACATGACGAATGAGGGATTTTAGCCATTTGTGGATGAACAAGCAGTTGCTTATTTTGAACGCTTGGATTGTCGGTGATCAAAAAATCGAGTGTGACTTTTTCATATGGTGTCCGTTTTGGGCCCACAAGTACTTTTTCAAAAAGGTAGCGACCCTTTTGGATTGAACTCACCCTTTTCCTAGTGACGTATGAGGGATTTCGGCCGTTTGTGGAAGAACAAGTACTTGCACATTTGGAGCGCTTGGATTGTCGACTATCGAACAACTGAGTGTGACTTTCGCATACGGTGTCCGTTTTTGGGCCCATAAGTACTTTTCGAAAATGGAGCGACCCTTTTAGATTGGACTCACCATTTTTGTTACAACGTATGAGGGATTTCAACCGTTTCTAGACGAACAAGCACTTGCTCGTTTGGAACGCTTGAATTGTCGATGATCGAAAAACTGAGTGTCACTTTCGCATACGATGTCCGTTTTGGGCCCATAAGTACTTTTAGAAAATGTAGCGACCCTTTTGGATTGAACTCACCATTTTCGTTACAACGTATGAGGGATTTGACCCTTTTTTGGAGAACAAGCACTTGATCATTTGGAACACTTGGATTGTCGACGATCGAACAACTGAGTGTGACTTTCTCATACGGTGTCCGTTTTGGGCCCATAAGTACTTTTCGAAAATGTAGCGACCCTTTTGGATTGAACTCACCATTTTCATTACAACGTATGAGGGATTTTGATCGTTTTGGGAAGAACAAGCACTTGCTCATTTGGAACGCCTGGACTGTCGGTGATCAAACAACTGAGTGTGACTTTCGTATACGGTGTCCGTTTTGGGACCACAAGTACTTTTTCAGAAATGTAGCGACCCTTTTGGATTGAACTCACCCTTTTCCTCATGACGTATGAGGGATTTTGATCATTTCAGGAAGAACAAGCACTTGCTCATTTGGAACGCTTGGATTGTCGACGATCGAACAACTGAGTGTGACTTTCGCATACGGCATCCATTTTGGGCCCATAAGTACTTTTTGAAAATGTAGCGACCCTTTTGGATTGAACTCACCCTTTTCCTAGAGACGTATGACGGATTTCGATCGTTTCTGGAAAAACAAGCACTTGCTCATTTGGAATGCTTGGATTGTCGGTGATCGAACAACTAAGTGTGACTTTCGCATACGATGTCCGTTTTGGGCCCATAAGTACTTTTCAGAAATGTAGCGACCCTTTTGGATTTGACTCACCATTTTCGTTACAACGTATGAGGGATTTTGTCCGTTTTTGGAAGAACAAGCACTTGCTCATTTGGAACGCTTGGATTTTCGGCGTTCGAAGAACTGGACGTGACTTTTACATACGGTGTTCGTTTTAGGCCCAAAATTACTTTTTGAAAAGGTAGCAACCCTTTGGGATTGAACTCACCCTTTTCGTCATGATGTATGAGGGATTTCAGCCATTTGTGGATGAACAAGCAGTTGCCCATTTGGAACATTTGGATTGTCTGTGATCAAAAAACTGAGTTTGACTTTTCATATGGTGTCCATTTTGGGCCCACAAGTACTTTTTCGGAAGGGTAGCGACCCTTTTGGATTGAACTCACCCTTTTCCTAGTGACGTATGAGGGATTTCGACCGTTTTTGGAAGAACAAGCACCTGCTCATTTGGAACGCTTGGCTTGTCGGCGATCGAACAACTAAGTGTGACTTTCGCATACGGTGTCCGTTTTGGGCTCATAAGTACTTATCGAAAATGTAGCGACCCTTTTGCATTGAACTCAACCTTCTTGTTACAACATAAGAGGGATTTCGATCGTTTTTGGAAGAACAAGCACTTGCTCATTTGGAACGCTTGGATTGTCAATGATCAAACAACTAAGTGTGACTTTCGCATACGGTGTCCGTTTAGGGCCCATAAGAACTTTTTTGGAAAGGTAGCGACCCTTTTGAATTGAACTCTCCCTTTTTCTTACGACGTATGAGGGATTTCAGCCGTTTCTGGAAAAGCAAGCACCTGCTCATTTGGAACGCTTGGATTGTTGACGATCGAACAACTGAGTGTGACTTTCGCATACGACGTCCGTTTTGGGCCCATAAGTACTTTTCGAAAATGTAACGACCCTTTTGGATTGAACTCACCCTTTTTGTCACGACGTATGATGGATTTTGACCATTTGTGGATGAATAAGCACTTGCTTATTTGGAACGCTTGGATTTTCGACGTTCGAAGAGCTGAACGTAACTTTTACATACGGTATCCGTTTTGGGCCCAAAAGTACTTTTCAAAAAGGTAGCGACCCTTTGGGATTGAACTCACCCTTTTCATCACGACGTATGAGGGATTTTGACCATTTGTGGATGAATGAGCAGTTGCTTATTCGGAATACTTGGATTGTCGGTGATCAAAAAACAGAGCGTGACTTTTGCAAACGGTGTCCGTTTTGGGCCCATAAGTACTTTTTCAGAAATGTAGCGACCCTTTTAGATTGATCTCACCCTTTTCCTAGTGACGTGTGAGGGATTTCGACCATTTCTGGAAAAACAAGCACTTGCTCCTTTGGAACGCTTGGATTTTCGATGATCGAACAATTGAGTGTGACTTTCGCATACGATGTCCGTTTTGGGCCCATAAGTACTTTTCGAAAATGTAGCGACCCTTTTTTATTGAACTCACCGTTTTCATTACAACGTCTGAGGGATTTTGACCATTTTTGGAAGAACAAGCACTTGCTCATTCGTAACGCTTGGATTTTCGGCGTTCGAAGAACTGGACGTGACTTTTTCATACGGTGTCCGTTTTAGGCCCAAAATTACTTTTCGAAAAGGTAGCGACCCTTTGGGATTGAACTCACCCTTTTCATCATGACGTATGAGGTTTTTTGGCCATTTGTGGATGAATAAGCAGTTGCTTATTTGGAACGCTTGGATTATCGGTGATCGAAAAACTAAGTGTGACCTTTGCATATGGTGTCCGTTTCCGGCCCACAAGTACTTTTTTGAAAAGGTAGCGACCCTTTTGGATTGAACTCAGCCTTTTTCTAGTGACGTATGAGGGATTTCGGCCGTTTCTGGACGAACAAGCACTTGATCATTTGGAACGCTTGGATTGTCAGCGATCGAACAACTGAGTTTGACATTCGCATACGGTGTCCGTTTTGGGCCCTTAAGTACTTTTCAACAATGTAGCGACTCTTTTGGATTGAACTCACCCTTTTATTATAACATATGAGGGATTTCGACCATTTTTGGAACAACAAGCACTTGCTCATTTGGAACGCTTGGATTGTCGGTGATCGAACAATTGTGTGTGACTTTCGCATACGGTGTCCATTTTGGGCCTATAAGAACTTTTTCGAAAAGGTAGCGACCATTTTGGATTGAACTCACCCTTTTCCTCGTGATGTATGAGGGATTTCAACCGTTTTTGGAAGAACAAGCACTTACTCATTTAGAACGCTTGGATTGTCGGCGATCGAACAACTGAGTGTGACTTTCGCATACGACGTCCGTTTTGGGTCCATAAGTACTTTTCGGAAATGTAATGACCCTTTGGATTGAACTCACCCTTTTTGTCATGACATATGATGGATTTCGGCCATTTGTGGATGAAAAAGCACTTGCTTATTTGGAACGCTTGGATTTTCGACGTTCGAAGAACAGAACGTAACTTTTACATACGGTATCCATTTTTGGCCCAAAAGTACTTTTCGAAAAGGTAGTGACCCTTTGGGATTGAACTCACCCTTTTCATCATGATGTATGAGGGATTTCGACCGTTTGTGGATGAATGAGTAGTTGCTTATTCGGAATACTTGGATTGTCGGCGATCGAAAAATTGAGTGTGACTTTTACAAATGATGTCCGTTTTGGGCCCATAAGTACTTTTCCGGAAAGTAGTGACCCTTTTCGATTGAACTCATCCTTTTGGTTACAACGTATGAGGGATTTTGGCCATTTCTGGAAGAACAAACACTTGCTCATTTGGAACGCTTGGATTGTCGATGATCGAACAACTGAGTGTGCCTTTCGCATACGGTGTCCATTTTGGGCCCATAAGTACTTTTCGGAAATGTAGTGACCCTTTTGGATTGAACGCACCATTTTCGTCGTGACGTTTGTTAGATTTTGGTTGTTTGTGGATGAACAAGCACTTGCTTATTTGGAACGCTTGGATTTTCGGCGTTCGAAGAACTGGACGTGACTTTTACATACGGTGTCCGTTTTAGGCCCAAAAGTACTTTTCAAAAAGGTAGCGACCCTTTGGGATTGAACTCATCCAATTCATCATGAAGAATCAAGGATTTCGGCCTTTTGTGGATAAATGAGAAGTCGCTTATTTGGAATGCTTGGATTGTCGACGATCAAAAAACTGAGTGTTACTTTTGCATACGGTGTCCGTCTTGGGCGCATAAGTACTTTTTCGGAAAGGTAGTGACCCTTTTGGATTGAACTCACCCTTTTCCAAGTGACAAATGAGGGATTTCGACCATTTCTGGAAGAACAAGCACTTGCTCACTTGGATTGTTGGCGATCGAACAACTGAGTGTGACTTTCGCATACAATGTCCGTTTTGGGCCCATAAATACTTTTTGGAAAATGTAGCCACCCTTTTGGATTGAACTCACCATTTTCGTTACAACGTATGAGGGATTTCGACCATTTTTGGAGGAGCAAGCACTTGCTCATTTGGAACGCTTGGATTGTCGACGATCGAACAACAGCGTGTGACTTTCGCATATGGTGTCCGTTTTGGCCCATAAGTATTTTTCAGAAATGTAGTGACCCTTTTGGATTGAACTCACCCTTTTCATCGTGACGTATGATGGATTTTGGTTGTTTGCGGATGATCAAGCACTTGCTCATTTGGAACGCCTGGATTTTCAGCATTCGAAGAACTGGACGTGACTTTTACATACGGTGTCCGTTTTAGACCCAAAATTACTTTTCGAAAAGGTAGCGACCCTTTGGGATTGAACTCACCCTTTTCCTCATGACGTATGAAGGATTTCGACCATTTGTTGATGAACAAGTAGTTGCTTATTTGGAACGCTTGGATTGTTGGTGATTGAAAAACTGAGTGTGACTTTCGTAAATGGTGTCCGTTTTGGGCCCATAAGTAATTTTCAAAAATGTAGCCACCCTTTTGGATTGAACTCACCCTTTTTTTAACAACGTATGAGGGATTTCAACCGTTTCTAGAAGAACAATCACTAGCTCATTTGGAACGCTTGGATTGTCGACGATCGAACAACTGAGTGTGACTTTCGCATACGATATCCGTTTTGGGCCCATAAGTACTTTTCGAAAATGTAGCTACCCTTTGGATTGAACTCACCATTTTCGTTACAACGTATGAGGGATTTCAACCATTTTTGGAAGAACAAGCACTTGATCATTTGGAACGCTTGGATTGTCGACGATCGAACAACTGAGTGAGACTTTCGCAAATGGTGTCCGTTTTGGGCCCAAAATTACTTTTCGGAAATGTAGCGACCCTTTTGGATTGAACTCACCATTTTCGTTACAACGTATGAGGGATTTCGACCATTTATGGAAGAACAAGCACTTCCTCATTTGGAACGCATGGATCGTCGACGATCGAACAACTGAGGGTGACTTTCGCATACGGTGTCCGTTTTGGTCCCATAAGTACTTTTTCGAAAAGGTAGCAACCCTTTTGGATTGAACTCACCCTTTTCCTCGTGACGTATGGGGGATTTTGATCATTTCTGGAAGAACAAGCACTTGCTCAGTTGGAACGCTTGGATTGTCGGCGATCGAACAACTGAGTGTGACTTTCGCATACGGTGTTCGTTTTGGGCCCATAAGTACTTTTTGAAAATGTAGCGACCCGTTTGGATTGAACTCACCCTTTTCCTAGGGAGGTATGAGGGATTTCGACCGTTTCTGGAAAAACAAGCACTTGCTCATTTGGAACGCTTGGATTTTTTTGTGATCGAACAACCGAGTGTGACTTTCACATACAATGTCCGTTTTGGGCCCATAAGTACTTTTCGAAAATGTAGCGACCTTTTGGATTGAACTCACCATTTTCGTTACAACGTATGAGGGATTTCGACCATTTTTGGAAGAACAAGCACTTGCTCATTTAGAATGCTTGGATTTTCGGCGTTCGAAGAACTGGATGTGACTTTTACATACGGTGTCCGTTTTAGGCCCAAAATTACTTTTCGAAAAGGTAGCGACCCTTTGGGATTGATCTCACCCTTTTCATCATGACGTATGAGGGATTTCAGCCATTTGTGGATGAACAAGTAGTTGCTTATTTTGAACGCTTGGATTGTCGGTGATCGAAAAAATGAGTGTGACTTTTGCATATGGTGTCCGTTTTGGGCCCACAAGTACTTTTTCGAAAAGGTAGCGACCCTTTTTGATTGAACTCACCCTTTTCCTAGTGATGTATGAGGGATTTCGGCTGTTTCTAGAAGAACAAGCACTTACTCAATTGGAACGCTTGGATTGTCGGCGATCGAACAACTGAGTGTGACTTTCCCATACGGTGTTCGTTTTGGGCCCATAACTACTTTTCGAAAATGTGGCGACCCTTTTGGATTGAACTCACCCTTTTTGTTACAACGTATGAGGGATTTCGATCGTTTTTGCCAGAACAAGCACTTGCTCATTTGGAACGCTTGGATTGTCGGCGATCGAACAACTGAGTGTGACTTTTGCATATGGTGTCCGTTTTGGGCCCACAAGTACTTTTTCGAAAAGGTAGCGACCCTTTTTGATTGAACTCACCCTTTTCCTAGTGATGTATGAGGGATTTCGGCCGTTTCTAGAAGAACATGCACTTACTCATTTGGAACGCTTGGATTGTCGACGATCGAACAACTGAGGGTGACTTTCACATACGATGTCCATTTTGGGCCCAAAAGTACTTTTTGGAAAATGTAGCGACCCTTTTGGATTGAACTCACCATTTTCATTACAACGTATGAGGGATTTTGACCATTTTTGGAGGAACAAGCGCTTGCTCATTTGGAACGCTTGGATTGTCGACGATCAAACAACTAAGTGTGACTTTCGCATACGGTGTCCGTTTTGGCCCATAAGTATTTTTCAAAAATGTTGCGACCCTTTTGGATTGAACTCACCCTTTTCGTCGTGACGTATGATGGATTTCCGTCGTTTGCGGATGAATAAGCACTTGCTCATTTGGAACGCTTGGATTTTCGGCATTCGAAGAAATGGACTCGACTTTTACACATGGTGTTCGTTTTAGGCCCAAAATTACTTTTCGAAAAGGTAGCGACCTTTTGGGATTGAACTCACCCTTTTCATCATGACGTATGAGGGATTTTTGTCATTTGTTGATGAACAAGCAGTTGCTTATTTGGAACACTTGGATTGTCGGTGATAGAAAAACTGAGTGTGACTTTTGCATACGGTGTCCGTTTTGGGCCCACAAGTACTTTTTCGAAAAGGTAGCGACCCTTTATGATTGAATTCACCCTTTTCCTAGTGACGTATGAGGGATTTCGGCCATTTCTGGAAGAACAAGCACTTCCCCATTTGGAGCGCTTGGATTGTCGGCGATCGAACAACTGAGTGTGACTTTCGCATACGGTGTCCGTTTTGGGCCCATAAGTACTTTTCGAAAATGTAGCGACCCTTTTGGATTGAACTCACCCTTTTCGTCATGACGCATGATGGATTTCGGCCATTTGTGGATGAACAAGCACGTGCTTATTTGGAACGCTTAGATTGTCAGCGATCGAAAAACTGAGTGTAACTTTTGCATACGGTGTTCGTTTTGGGCCCATAAGTACATTTTCGGGAAGGTAGTGACCCTTTTGGATCGAGCTCACCCTTTTCCATGCAACGTATGAGGGATTTCAGCCGCATCTGGAAGGATGAGCACTTGCTCATTTGGAATGCTTCGATTGTCGGCTATCGAACAATTGAGTGTGACTTTCGCATACGGTGTCCGTTTTGGGCCCATAAGTACTTTTCGGAAGTGTAGCGACCCTTTTGGATTGAACTCACCCTTTTTGTCATGACTTATGAGGAATTTCGGCTTTCTGTGGATGAACAAGCACTTGCTTGTTTGGAACGCTTGGATTTTCGGCGTTCAAAGAACTAACCGTCTCTTCTACATACAGTGTCCGTTTTAGGCCCAAAAGTACTTTTCGAAAAGGTAGCGACCCTTTGGGATTGACCTCACCCTTTTTATCATGACGTATGAGGGATTTCGGCCATTTGTGGATGAACGAGCAGTTGCTTATTTGGAACGCTTGGATTGTCGACGATCGAAAAACTGATGTGACTTTTGCATACGGTATCCGTTTTGGGCCCATATGTACTTTTACGGAAAGGTAGCGACCCTTTTGGATTGAACTCACCCTTTTCCTCATGACGTATGAGGGATTTCGGTTGTTTCTGAAAGAACAAGCACTTGCTCAGTTGGAACGCTTGGATTGTCGACGATCGAACAACTAAGTGTGACTTTCGCAAACGATGTTCGTTTTGGGCGTATAAGTACTTTTTGGAAATGTAGCGACCCTTTTAGTTTGAACTCACCCTTTTCATCACAATGTATAAGAGATTTCGGCCGTTTGTGCATGAACAACCAGTTGCTTATTTGGAACCCTTGGAATTTCAGCGATCGAAAAACTGAGTGTGACTTTTGCATACGGTGTCCGTTTTGGCCCATAAGTACTTTTTCGGAAAGGTTGCGATCCTTTTGGATTGAACTTACCCTTTTCCTCGCGACGTATGAGGGATTTCGACTATTTCTAGAAAAACAAGGACTTGCTCATTTGGAACGATTGGATTGTTGGCGATCGAAAAATTGAGTGTGACTTTGGCATACGGTGTCCGTTTTGGGCCCATAAGTACTTTTTCAAAAATGTAGTGACCCTTTTGGATTGAACTCACCCTTTTACTCATGACGTATGAGGGATTTTGACCGTTTCTAGAAGAACAAGCACCTGCTCATTTGGAACGCTTGGATTATCGACGATCGAACAACTAAGTATGACTTTCGCATACGGTGTCCGTTTTGGGCCCATAAGTACTTTTCGAAAATGTAGCGACCGTTTTGGATGGAACTCACCCTTTACATCATGACGTATGATGGATTTCAGCCGTTTGTGGAAGAACAAGCACTTGCTAATTTGGAACGCTTGGATTTTCAACGTTCGAAGAATTGAACGTGACTTTTACATACGGTGTCCATTTTAGGCCCAAAAGTACTTTTCGGAAAGGTAACAAACCTTTGGGATTGAACTCACCCTTTTCGTCACGACGTATGAAGGATTTCGATCGTTTGTGGATGAATGAGCAGTTGCTTATTTGGAATACTTGGATTGTCAGCGATCGAAAAATTGAGTGTGAATTTTGCAAATGGTATCTGTTTTAGGCCCATAAGTACTTTTTCGGAAAGGTAGCCACCCTTTTGGATTGAACTCACCCTTTTCCTAGTGACGTATGAGGGATTTCGGGCGTTTTTGGAAGAACAAGCACTTGCTCATTTGGAACGCTTAGACTGTCGACGATCGAACAACTGAGTGTGACTTTCGGATACGGTGTCCGTTTTGGGCCCATAAGTACTTTTCGAAAATGTAGCGACCCTTTTCGATTGAACTCACTCTTTTCATTACAACGTATGAGGGATTTTGACCATTTCTAGAAGAACAAGCACTTGCTCATTCGGAACTCTTGGATTGTCAGCGATCGAACAACTGAGTGTGACTTTCGTATACGGTGTCTGTTTTGGGCCCATAAGTACTTTTCGGAAATGTAGCGACCCTTTTCGATTGAACTCACCCTTTTTATTACAATGTATGAGGGATCTCGGTTGCTTGTGGATGAACACGCACTAGCTTATTCGAAACGCTTGGATTGTCGGCGATCGACGATCAAAAAACTGAGTGTGACTTTTGCATAGGGTGTCCGTTTTGGGCCCATAAGTACTTTTTCGGAAAGGTAGCGACCCTTTTTGATTGAACTCACCCTTTTCCTTACGACGTATGATGGATTTCGATCATATCTAGCAGAACAAGCACTTGCTCATTTGGAACGCTTGGATTGTCGACGATTGAACAACTAAGTGTGACTTTCGCATACGGTGTCCATTTTGGGCCCATAAGTACTTTTCGGAAATGTAGTGTCCCTTTTGGATTGAACTCACCCTTTTCATTATGACATATGATGGATTTCAGCCGTTTGTGGATGAATAAGCACTTGCTGATTTGGAACGCTTGGATTTTCGTCGTTCGAGGAACTGAGTGTGACTTTTGCATACGGTGTCTGTTATAGGCCCAAAAGTATTTTTCGAAAAGGTAGCGACCCTTTAGGATGGAAGTCACCCTTTTTTGTCACGACATATTAGGGATTTCGACCGTTTGTGGATGAAGGAGCAGTTGCTTATTTGGAACGCTTGTAATATCGGCGATCGAAAAATTGAGTTTGACTACTGCATATGGTGTCCGTTTTGGGCCCATAAGTACTTTTTCGGAAAGATAGCGACCCTTTAGGATTGTTCTCACCCATTTCCTAGTGACATATGAGGGATTTCGATCGTTTCTGGAAAAACAAACACTTGCTCATTTGGAACGCTTGGATTATCAGCGATCGAACAACTAAGTATGACTTTCGCATACGGTGTCCGTTTTGGGCCCATAAGTACTTTTCGAAAATGTAACGACCCTTTTGGCTGGAACTCACCCTTTTCCTAGTGACATATGAGGGATTTCGGCCATTTCTAGAAGAACAAGCACTTGCTCATTTGGAACGCTTTGATTGTCGGCGATCGAACAACTGAGTATGACTTTCGGATACGGTGTCCGTTTTGGGCCCATAAGTACTTTTTGGAAATGTAGCGACCCTTTTCAATTGAACTCACTCTTTTTGTTACAACGAATGAGGGATTTCGACCATTTCTGGAAGAACATGCACTTGCTCATTTGGAACTCTTGGATTGTCAGCGATCGAACAACTGAGTGTGACTTTCGCATACGGTGTCTGTTTTGGGCCCATAAGTACTTTTCGGAAATGTAGCGACCCTTTTTTATTGAACTCACCCTTTTCGTTACAATGTATGAGGGATTTCGGCTATTTGTGGATGAATAAGTACTAGCTTATTCGGAACGCTTGGATTGTCGGCGATCCAAAAATTGAGTGTGACGTTTGCATAGGGTGTCCGTTTTGGGTCCATAAGTACTTTTTTGGAAAGGTAGCGACCCTTTAGGATTGATCTCACCCATTTCCTAGTGACGTATGAGGGATTTCGGCCGTTTCTGGAATAACAAGCACTTGCTCATTTCAAATGCTCAGATTGTCGGCGATCGAACAACTGAGTGCGACTTTCGCATACGGCGTCCATTTTGGGCCCATAATTACTTTATGGAATTGTAGCGACCCTTTCGGATTGAACTCACCCTTTTTGTCACGACGTATGAGGGATTTCAGCCGTTTGTGGATGAACAAGCACTTGCTTATTTGGAACGCTTGGATTGTCGGCGATCGAACAACTGATTGTGACTTTCGTATACGGTGTCCGTTTTGGCCCCATAAGTACTTTTTTAGAAAGGTAGCGGCACTTTTGGATTGAACTCACCGTTTTTATCGTGACGCATGACGGATTTTGGCCGTTTGTAGATGAACAAGAACTTGCTTATTTGGAACACTTGGATTGTCGACGATCGAACAACTGAGTGTGACTTTTGCATACGGTGTCCGTTTTTGCCCCATAAGTACTTTTTCGGAAAGGTAGCAACCCTTTAGGATTGAACTCACTATTTTCCTCGTGACGTATGAGGGATTTTGGCCATTTGTGGAAGAACAAGCACTTGCTTATTTGGAACACTTTGATTGTCGACGATCGAACAACTAAGTGTGACTTTTGCAGACGGTGTCCGTTTTGGGCCTATAATTACTTTTCGGAAATGTAGCGACCCTTTTGGATTGAACTCACCCTTTTTGTTACGACATATGAGGGATTTCGGCCGTTTGTAGATGAACAAGCACTTGCTTATTTGGAACGCTTCGATTGTCGGCGATGGAACAACTGAGTGTGACTTTTGCATACGGTGTCCGTTTTGGCCCCATAAGTACTTTTTCGAAAAGGTAGTGACCCTTTTGGGTTGAACACATCCTTTTCCTCGCGACGTATGAGGGATTTCAGCCGTTTTTGGAAGAACAAGCATTTGCTTATTTGGAACACTTGGATTGTCAGCGATCGAACAACTAAGTGTGACTTTTGTATATAGTGTCCATTTTGGGCCCATAAGTACTTTTCGAAAATGTAGTGACCCTTTTGGATTGAACTCACCCTTTTTATCATGACGTATGAGGGATTTCAGCCGTTTGTGGATGAACAAGCACTTGCTTATTTGGAACGCTTAGATTGTCAGCGATCGAACAACTGAGTGTGACTTTTGCATACGGTGTTCGTTTTCGCCCATAAGTACTTTTTTGGGAAGGTAGCTACACTTTTGGATCGAACTCACCCTTTTCCTCGCGACGTATGAGGGAGTTTGGCTATTTCTGGAAGAAAAAGTACTTGCTCATTTGGAACGCTTGGATTGTCGGCAATCGAACAAGTAAGTGTGACTTTCGCATATGGTGTCCGTTTTGGGCCCATAAGTACTTTTGGAAAATGTAGCGACCTTTTTGGATTGAACTCACCCTTTTCGTTAGAACATATGAGGGGTTTTAGCCATTTGTAGATGAACAACCACTTGCTTATTTCGAACGCTTAGATTGTCGGCGATCGAACGACTGAGTGTGACTTTCGCATACGGTGTCCGTTTTGGGCCCATAAGTTCTTTTCGAAAATGTAGCGACCCTTTTGGATTGAACATGCCCTTTTCATCATGACATATGAGGGATTTTGGCCGTTTGAGGATGAACAGGCACTTTCTTATTTGGAACGCTTGGATTGTCGGCGATTGAACAACTGAGTGTGACTTTTGCATACGGTGTTCGTTTTTGCCCCATAAGTACTTTTTCGGGAAGGTAGCGACAATGTTGGATTGAACTCACCCTTTTCCTCACGATGTATGAGGGATTTCGGCCATTTCTGGAAGAACAAGCATTTGCTTATTTGGAACGCTTGGATTGTCGACGATCGAACAACTTAGTGTGACTTTTGTATACGGTGTCCGTTTTGGACCCATAAGTGCTTTTTCGGAAAGGTAGCAACACTTTTGGATTGAACTCACACTTTTCCTCACGACGTATGAGGGATTTCGGCCATTTCTGGAAGAACAAGCACTTGCTTATTTGGAACGCTTGGATTGTCAGCGATCGAACAACTGAGTGTGACTTTTGCAAACGGTGTCCGTTTTGGGCTCATAAGTACTTTTCAGAAATGTAGTGACCCTTTTCGATTGAACTCACCCTTTTTGTTACTTCGTATGAGGGATTTTGACCGTTTGTGGCTGAACAAGCAGTTGCTTATTTGGAATGCTTGGATTGTCGGCGATTGAAAAACTGAGTGTGGCTTTTGGCATACGGGGTCTGTTTTGGGCCCATAAGTACTTTTCGAAAATGTGGTGACCCTTTTGGATTTAACTCACCCTTTTCATCACGACGTATGAGGGATTTTGGCCGTTTGTAGATGAATAAGCACTTCTTTATTTGGAACGCTTGGATTGTTGACGATCAAACAACTGAGTGTGACTTTCGCATACGGTGTCCGTTTTGGTCCCATAAGTACTTTTCGAAAATGTAGCGACCCTTTTGGATTGAACACACCCCTTTCGTCATGACGTATGAGGGATTTTGGCAGTTTGTGGATGAACAAGCACTTGCTTATTTGGAACGCTTGGATTGTCGGCGATCGAACAACTGAGTGTGACTTTTGCATACTATGTCCGTTTTGGGCCCATAAGTAATTTTTTGGACTCACCCTTTTCCTCATGACGTATGAGGGATTTCGGCCATGTCTGGCAGAAGAAGCAATTGCTTATTCAGAACACTTGGATTGTCGGCGATCGAACAACTAAGTGAGATTTTTGCATACGCTGTCCGTTTTGGGCCCATAAGTACTTTTCGAAAATGTAGCGACCCTTTTGGATTGAACTCACCCTTTTCGTCATGAAATATGATCGATTTCGGCCATTTGGGGATGAACACGCACTTGCTTATTTGAAACCCTTGGATTTTCGGCGTTCGAAGAACTGACCGTGACTTTTACATACGGTGTTCGTTTTAGGCGCAAAAGTACTTTTTGGAAAGGTAGCGACCCTTTGGGATTGAACTTACCCTTTTCATCATAACGTATGAGGGATTTCGGCCATTTGTGGATGAACGAGCTGTTGCTTATTTGGAACGCTTGGATTGTCGACGATCGAAAAATGAGTTTAACTTTTGCATACGGTATTCGTTTTGGGTTCATAAGTACTATTTTGGAAAGGTAGCTACCCTTTTGGATTGATCTCACCCTTTTCCTAGTGACGTATGAGGGATTTTGGTCGTTTCTAGAAGAACAAGCACTTGCTCATTTGGAACGCTTGGATTGTCGACGATCGAACAACTGAGTGTGACATTCGTATACGTTGTCCATTTTGGGCCCATAAGTACTTTTCGAAAATGTAGCGACCCTTTTGGATTGTACTCACCATTTTCATTATAACATATTAGGGATTTCAGTCATTTGTGGATGAACAAGCAGTTGCTTATTTAGAACGCTTGGATTGTTGGAGATCAAAAAACTGAGTGTGACTTTTGCATACGGTGTCCATTTTGGGACCATAAGTACTTTTGCGAAAAAGTAGTGACCCTTTTGGATTGAACTCACCGTTTTCCTAGTGACGTGTGAGGGATTTCGACCATTTCTAGAAGAACAAGTACTTGCTCGTTTGGAACGCTTGGATTGTCGGCGATCGAACAACTGTGTGTGACTTTTGCATACGGTGTCCGTTTTGGGTCCATAAGTACTTTTCGAAAATGTAGCGACCCTTTTGGATTGACCTCACCCTTTTCATTACAACCTATAAGAGGTTTCGGCCGTTTGTGGATGAATAAGCACTTGCCAATTTGGAACGCTCTGATTGTCGGCGATCGAACAACTGAGTGTGACTTTTGCATACGGTGTCCGTTTTTGGCCCATAAGTACTTTTCGAAAATGTAGCGACCCTTTTCGATTAAACTCACCCTTTTCATTACAACGTATGAGGATTTCAGCTATTTGTGGATGAACAAGTACCAGCTTATTTGGAACGCTTGGATTGTCGGCGATCGAAAAACTGAGTGTGACTTTTGCATAGAGTGTTCGTTTTGGGCCCATAAGTACTTTTTCAGAAAGGTAGCGACCCTTTAGGATTGATCTCACCCATTTCCTAGTGACGTATGAGGGATTTTGGCCGTTTCTGGAATAACAAGCACTCGCTAATTTGGAACGCTTGAATTGTCGACGATCGAACAACTGAGTGTGACTTTCGCATACGGCGTCCGTTTTGGGCCCATAAGTACTTTTCGGAAATGTAGCGACCCTTTGGGATTGAACTCACCCTTTTTGTCATGACGTATGAGGGATTTCAGCCGTTTGTGGATGAACAAGCACTTGCTTATTTGGAATGCTTGGATTGTCGACGATCGAACAACCGAGTTTGACTTTTGCATACGGTGTCCGTTTTGGCCCCCTGAGTACTTTTTCGGAAAGGTAGCGACACTTTTGGATTGAACTCACCCTTTTCCTCATGACGTATGAGGGATTTTGGCCGTTTCTAGAAAAACAAGCACTTGCTTATTTGGAACGCTTGGATTGTTGGCGATTGAACAACTGAGTGTGACTTTTGCATACGGTGTCCGTTTTGGGCCCATAAGTACTTTTTTTGGAAAGGTAGAGACCCTTTTGGACTGAACTCACCCTTTTCCTAGTGACGTATGAGGGATTTCAGCCATTTTTGGAAGAACAAGCACTTACTTATTTGGAACGATTGGATTGTCGTCGATGGAACAACTGATTGTGACTTTCGCATACAGTGTCCGTTTTGGGCCCATAAGTACTTTTCAAAAATGTAACGACCCTTTTGGATTGAACTCACTCCTTTCATTACAACGTATGAGGGATTTCGGTCGTTTGTGAATGAACAAGCTGTTGCTTATTTGGAACGCTTGGATTGTTTGCAATCGAAAGACAGAGTGTGACTTTTGCATACGGTGTCCGTTTTTGGAGCATAAGTACTTTTTCAGATAGGTAGCGACCCTTTTGGATTGAGCTTACCCTTTTCCCCATGACATATGTGGGATTTTGGCCATTTCTAGAAGAACAAGCACTTGCTCATTTGGAACGCTTGGATTGTCGACGATCGAAACAACTGAGTGTGACTTTCACATACGGTGTCCGTTTTGGGCCTATAAGTACTTTTCGAAAATGTAGCGACCTTTTGGATTGAACTCACCCTTTTCATTATGTCGTCTAAGGGATTTCGGCTATTTGTGGATGTACAAGCACTTGCTTATTTGGAACGCTTGGATTGTCGACAATCGAAAACTAAGTGTGACTTTTGCATACGACGTCCGTTTTGGGCCCATAAGTACTTTTTCGGAAAGGAAGTGACCCTTTTGGATTAAACTCACCCTTTTCCTGTGATGTATGAGGGATTTTGGCCGTTTCTGGAAGAACAAGCACTTGCTCATTTGGAACGCTTGGATTGTTTGCGATCAAACAACTGAGTGTGACTTTCGCATACGGTGTCTATTTTTTGCCCATAAGTACTTTTCAGAAATGTAGCGACCCTTTTGGATTGAACTTACCCTTTTCATTACAACGTATGAGGGATTTCGACAATTTGTATGTGAACAAGCACTTACTTATTTAGAACGCTTGGATTGTCGGCGATGGAACAACTGAGTGTGACTTTCGCATACGGTGTCCGTTTTGGGCCCATAAGTACTTTTCGAAAAGGTAGCGACCCTTTTGGATTGAACTCACCCTTTTCGTCACGACGTATGAGAGATTTCGGCCATTTTTGGATGAACAAGCACTTGCTTATTTGGAACGCTTGCATTGTCGGTGATCGAACAACTGAGTGTGACTTTTGCATACGGTGTCCGTTTTGGGCCCATAAGAACTTTTCAAAAATGTAGCGACCCTTTTGCATTGAACTCACCCTTTTCGTTACAATGTATGAGCGATTTTAGCCATTTGTTGATAAATAAGTAGTTGCTTATTTGGAACGCTTAGATTGTCGACGATCGAAAAACTAAGTGTGACTTTCGCATACTGTGTCCATTTTGGACCCATAAGTACTTTTTCGAAGAGGTAGCGACCCTTTTGGGATTGAAATCACCCTTTTCCTCTCGACGTATGAGGGATTTCAGCCGTTTCTGGAAGAACAAGCACTTGATCATTTGGAACGCTTGGATTATCGTCGATCGAACAACTGAGTCTGACTTTCGCATACCGTGTCCGTTTTGGGCCCATAAGTAATTTTCGGAAATGTAGCGACCTTTTTAGATTGAACTCACCCTTTTCGTTGCAACGTATGAGGGACTTTGGCCATTTTTGGATGAACAAGCACTTGCTTATTTGGAACGTTTGGATTGTCGGGGATCGAACAACTGAGTGTGACTTTCACATACGGCGTCCGTTTTGGGCCCATAAGTACTCTTCGAAAATGTAGCGACCCTTTTGGATTGAACTCACCCTTTTCGTCATGATGTATGAGGGATTTCGACCATTTGTGGTTGAACAAGCACTTGCTTATTTTGAAAGCTTGGATTGTCGGCGATCGAACGACTGAGTGTGACTTTTGCATACGGTGTCCGCATTGGGCCCGTAAGTACTTTTCAAAAATGTAGCAACCGTTTTGGATTGAACTCACCCTTTTCCTCGGGATGTATGAGGGATTTTGGCCGTTTCTGGAAGAACAAGCACTTGCTTATTTTCAATGCTTGGATTGTCGGCGATCGAACAACTGAGTGTGACTTTCGCATACTGTGTCCGTTTTGGGCCTATAAGTAATTTTCGAAAATGTAGCGACCCTTTTGGATTGAACTCACCCTTTTCGTTACGACGTATGAGGGATTTCGGCCATTTGTGGGTGAACCAGCACTTGCTTATTTTGAACGCTTGGATTGTCGACGATCGAACAACTGAGTGTGACTTTTGCATACGGTTGTCCATTTCGGCCCATAAGTACTTTTCAAAAATGTAGTGATCCTTTTCGATTGAATTCACCCTTTTTCGTTATAACATATGAGGGATTTCAGCCGTTTGTGGTTGAACAAGCACTTGCTTATTTGGAATGCTTGGATTGTCGGGGATCGAACAACTGAGTGTGACTTTTGCATACGGTGTCCTTTTTGCCCCCTAAGTACTTTTTCGGAAAGGTAGAGACACTTTTGGATTGAACTCACCCTTTTCCTCGCGACGTATGAGGGATTTGGCCATTTTTGGAAGAACAAGCACTTGCTTATTAGGAACGCTTGGATTGTCAGTGATCGAACAACTGAGTGTGACTTTTGCATACGGTGTTCGTTTTGGGTCAATAAGTACTTTTCGAAAATATACCGACCCTTTTGGATTGAACTCACCCTTTTCATTACAACGTATGAGGGATTTTGACCGTTTGTAAATGAACAAGCACTTGCTTATTTGGAATGCTTGGATTGTCGACGATGGAACAACTGAGTGTGACTTTCGCATACGGTGTCTGTTTTGGACCTATAAGTACTTTTCAAAAATGTAGCGACCCTTTTGGACTGAACTCTCCCTTTTCGTCACGACGTATGAGGGATTTTGATCGTTTGTGGATGAACCAGCACTTGCTTATTTGGAACGCTTGGATTGTCAGTGATCAAAAAAAAGAGTTTGACTTTTGCATACGATGTCCGTTTTGGGCCCATAAGTACTTTTTTGGAAAGGTAGCGACCCTTTTGGATTGAACTCACCCTTTTCCTAGGGACGTATGAGGGATTTTGGCCGTTTCTGGAAGAGTAAGCACTTGCTCATTTGGAACGCTTGGATTGTCGACGATCGAACATCTGAGAGTGACTTTCGCATATGGTGTCCGTTTTGGGCCCATAAGTACTTTTCGAAAATGTAGCGAACCTTTTGGATTGAACTCACCCTTTTCGTTAAAATGTATGAGGGATTTTCGTCATTTGTGGATGAACAAGCAGTTGCTTATTTGGAACGCTTGGCTTGTCGACGATCGAAAAATGAAGTGTGACTTTTGCATACGGTGTCCATTTTGGGCCCATAAGTTCTTTTTCGGAAAGGTAGCGACCCTTTTGGATTAAACACACCCTTTTCCTAGTGACGTATGAGGGATTTCGACCGTTTCAGGAAGAACATGTACTTGCTCATTTGGAACGCTTGGTTTGTCGGCGATCGAACAAATGAGTGTGACTTTTGCATAAGGTGTCCGTTTTGGGCCCATAAGTACTTTTCGAAAATGTAGCGACCCTTTTGGATTGAACTCACTCTTCTCGTTACAACGTGTGAGGGATTTCCATCATTTGTGGATAAACAAGCAGTTGCTTATTTGGAACGCTTGGATTGTCGACAATCGAAAAACCGAGTGTGACTTTTGCATACAGTGTCCATTTTTTGCCCATAAGTACTTTTTTCGAAAGGTAGCGTCCCTTTTGGATTGAACTCACCCTTTTCCTCGCGATGTACGAGGGATTTTGGCCATTTCTAGAAGAACAACCACTTGCTCATTTGGAATGCTTGGATTGTCGGCGATCGAACAACTGAGTGTGACTTTCGCATACGGTGTCCGTTTTAGGCCCATAAGTACTTTTCGCAAATGTAGCCACCCTTTTGGATTGAACCCACCAGTTTCATTACAACGTATAAAGGGTTTCGACTACTTGTGGATGAAAAAGCACTTGCTTATTTGGAACGATTGGATTGTCGACGAGCGAACAACTGAGTGTGACTTTCGTATACGGTGTCCGTTTTGGGCACATAAGTAATTTTAGGAAATGTAGTGACCCTTTTGGATTGAACTCACCCTTTTCGTTACAACGTATGAGGGATTTCGGCTGTTTGTGGATGAACAAGCACTAGCTTATTCGGAACGCTTGGATTGTCGGCGATGGAACAACTGCGTGTGACTTTTGCATACAGGGTCTGTTTTGGCCCCATAAGTACTTTTTTGGAAAGGTAGCAACCCTTTTGGATTGAACTCACCCTTGACCATGCGACGTATGAGGGATTTCGACCGTTTCTAGAGGAACAAGCACTTGCTTATTCGGAACACTTGGATTGTCGACGATTGAACAACTAAGTGTGACTTTTGCATACCGTGTCCGTTTTGGGCCCATAAGTACTTTTCGAAAATGTGGTGACCCTTTTGGATTGAACTCACCCTTTTCTTTATGACGTAGGAGGGATTTCGGCCATTTGTGGATGAACAAGCACTTGCTTATTTGGAACGCTTGGATTGTCGGCGATCGAACAACTGAGTGTGACTTTTGCATACGGTGTCCGTTTTGGGCCCATAAGTACTTTTCGCAAATGTAGCCACCCTTTTGGATTGAACCCACCAGTTTCATTACAACGTATAAAGGGTTTCGACTGCTTGTGGATGAAAAAGCACTTGCTTATTTGGAACGGTTGGATTGTCGACGAGCGAACAACTGAGTGTGACTTTCGTATACGGTGTCCGTTTTGGGCACATAAGTAATTTTAGGAAATGTAGTGACCCTTTTGGATTGAACTCACCCTTGACCATGCGACGTATGAGGGATTTCGACCGTTTCTAGAGGAACAAGCACTTGCTTATTCGGAACACTTGGATTGTCGACGATTGAACAACTAAGTGTGACTTTTGCATACCATGTCCGTTTTGGGCCCATAAGTACTTTTCGAAAATGTGGTGACCCTTTTGGATTGAACTCACCCTTGACCATGCGACGTATGAGGGATTTCGACCGTTTCTAGAGGAACAAGCACTTGCTTATTCGGAACACTTGGATTGTCGACGATTGAACAACTAAGTGTGACTTTTGCATACCATGTCCGTTTTGGGCCCATAAGTACTTTTCGCAAATGTAGCCACCCTTTTGGATTGAACCCACCAGTTTCATTACAACGTATAAAGGGTTTCGACTGCTTGTGGATGAAAAAGCACTTGCTTATTTGGAACGGTTGGATTGTCGGCGATTGAAGATCTGAGTGTGACTTTTGCATACGGTGTCCGTTTTGGGTCCATAAGTACTTTTCGCAAATGTAGCCACCCTTTTGGATTGAACCCACCCGTTTCATTAAAACATACAAAGGGTTTCGACTGCTTGTGGATGAAAAAGCACTTGCTTATTTGGAACGATTGGATTGTCGACGAGCGAACAACTGAGTGTGACTTTCGTATACGGTGTCCGTTTTGGGCACATAAGTAATTTTAGGAAATGTAGTGACCCTTTTGGATTGAACTCACCCTTTTCGTTACAACGTATGAGGGATTTCGGCTATTTGTGGATGAACAAGCACTAGCTTATTCGGAACGCTTGGATTGTCGGCGATGGAACAACTGCGTGTGACTTTTGCATACAGGGTCTGTTTTGGCTCCATAAGTACTTTTTTGGAAAGGTAGCAACCCTTTTGGATTGAACTCACCCTTGACCATGCGACGTATGAGGGATTTCGACCGTTTCTAGAGGAACAAGCACTTGCTTATTCGGAACACTTGGATTGTCGTCGATTGAACAACTAAGTGTGACTTTTGCATACCATGTCCGTTTTGGGCCCATAAGTACTTTTCGAAAATGTGGTGACCCTTTTGAATTGAACTCACCCTTTTCTTTATGACGTATGAGGGATTTCGGCCATTTCTGGATGAACAAGCACTTGCTTATTTAGAACGCTTGGATTGTCGGCGATCGAACAACTGAGTGTGACTTTTGCATACGGTGTCCGTTTTGGGCCCATAAGTACTTTTCGCAAATGTAGCCACCCTTTTGGATTGAACCCACCCGTTTCATTAAAACATACAAAGGGTTTTGACTGCTTGTGGATGAAAAAGCACTTGCTTATTTGGAACGATTGGATTGTCGACGAGCGAACAACTGAGTGTGACTTTCGTATACGGTGTCCGTTTTGGGCACATAAGTAATTTTAGGAAATGTAGTGACCCTTTTGGATTGAACTCACCCTTTTCGTTACAACGTATGAGGGATTTCGGCTATTTGTGGATGAACAAGCACTTGCTTATTTAGAACGCTTGGATTGTCGGCGATGGAACAACTGCGTGTGACTTTTGCATACGGTGTCCGTTTTGGGTCCATAAGTACTTTTCGAAAATGTGGTGACCCTTTTGAATTGAACTCACCCTTTTCGTTACAACGTATGAGGGATTTCGACCGTTTCTAGAGGAACAAGCACTTGCTTATTTAGAACGCTTGGATTGTCGGCGATGGAACAACTGCGTGTGACTTTTGCATACGGTGTCCGTTTTGGGTCCATAAGTACTTTTCGAAAATGTGGTGACCCTTTTGAATTGAACTCACCCTTTTCGTTACAACGTATGAGGGATTTCGACCGTTTCTAGAGGAACAAGCACTTGCTTATTTAGAACGCTTGGATTGTCGGCGATCTAAGAACTGAGTGTGACTTTTGCATACGGTGTCCGTTTTGGGTCCATAAGTACTTTTCGCAAATGTAGCCACCCTTTTGGATTGAACTCACCCTTTTCGTTACAACGTATGAGAGATTTCGGCCGTTTGTGGTTGAACAAGCACCTGCTCATTTGGAACGCTTGGATTGTCGGCGATCGAACAATTGAGTGTGACTTTTGCATATGGTGTCCGTTTTTTCCCCATAATTACTTTTTCGGAAAGGTAGTGACACTTTTGGATTGAACTCACCCTTTTTCTCACGATGTATGAGGGATTTCAATCATTTCTGGATGACTAAGCACTTGTTTATCTGGAACGCTTAAATTGTCAGTGATCGAACAACTAAGTGTGAATTTTGCGTACGGTGTCCGTTTTGGGCCCATAAGTACTTTTTGATTGAACTCACCCTTTTCGTTACAACATATGAGGGATTTCGCCTGTTTGTAAATGAACAAGCACTTGCTTATTTGGAACGCTTGGATTGTCGGCGATGGAACAACTGAGTGTGACTTTCGCATACGGTGTCCGTTTTTGGACCCATAAGTACTTTTCAGAAATGTAGCGACCCTTTTGGATTGAACTCACCCTTTTCGTCACAACGTATGACGGATTTCGAATGTTTGTGGATGAACAAGCACTTGCTTATTTGGAACGCTTGGATTGTTGGCGATCGAAAAATTAAGTGTGACTTTTGCATACGGTGTCCATTTTGGGCCCATAAGTACTTTTTCGAAAAGGTAGCGACCCTTTTGGATTGAACTCACCCTTTTCCTCACAACGTATGAGGGATTTTGGCCGTATCTGGAAGAACAAGCACTTGCTAATTTGGAACGCTTGGATTGTTGGCGATCGAACAACTGAGTGTGACTTTCGCATACGTTGTCCATTTTGTGCCCATAAGTACTTTTCGGAAATGTAGCTACCATTTTGGATTGAACTCACCCATTTCTTCACGGCGTATGATGGATTTTATCTGTTTGTGGATGAACAAGCATTTGCTTATTTGGAACGCTTGGATTTTCGATGTTCGAAGAACGAAACGTGACTTTTATGTACAGTGTCCGTTTTAGGCCCAAAAGTACGTTTTGGAACGGTAGCAACCCTTTGGAATTGAACTCACCCTTTTCGTCAAGACGTATGAGGGATTTCGGCCATTTGTGCATGAACGAGAAGTTGCTTATTTGGAATGCTTGGATTGTCGACGATCGAAAAAATGAGTTTGACTTTTGCATACGGTGTCCGTTTTGGGCCCATAAGTACTTTTTTGGAAAGGTAGCGACCCTTTTGGATTGAACTCACCCTTTTCCTAGTGACGTATGAGGGATTTTGACCATTTCTGGAAGAACAAGCACTTGCTTATTTGGAACGCTTGGATTGTCGATGATGGAACAACTGGTTGTGACTTTCGCATACGGTGTTCGTTTTGGGCCCATAAGTACTTTTTGGAAATGTAGCGACCCTTTTGGATTGAATTCACTCTTTTCATTACAACATATGAGGGATTTCGCTCATTTGTGGATAACAAGCTGTTGCTTATTTGGAACGCTTGGATTGTCGACGATCAAAAAACAGAGTGTGACTTTTGCATACGGTGTCCGTTTTTAGAGCATAAGTACTTTTTTGGATAGGTAGCGACCCTTTTGGATTGAGCTTGCCCTTTTCCCCACGACGTATGAGGGATTTTGTCGATTTCTAGAAGAACAAGCACTTGCTCATTTGGAACGCTTGGATTGTCGACGATCGGACAACTGAGTGTGACTTTCGCATACGGTGTCCCTTTTTTGCCCATAAGTACTTTTCGGAAATGTAGCATCCCTTTTGGATTGAACTCACTCTTTTCATTACAAAATATGAGGGATTTTGGGCATTTGTGGATGAACAAGCTGTTGCTTATTTGGAACGCTTGGATTGTCGGCGATCAAAAAATAGAGTTTGACTTTTGCATACGGTGTCCGTTTTTGGAGCATAAGTACTTTTTCGGGTAGGTGGCGACCCTCTTGGATTGAGCTCACCATTTTCTCCACGACGTATGAGTGATTTGGTCCGTTTCTGGAAGAACAAGCACTTGCTCATTTGGAACGCTTGGATTGTCGTCGATCGAACCATTGGGTGTGACTTTCGCATACGGTGTCCGTTTTAGGCCCATAAGTACTTTTCGAAAATGTAGCCACCCTTTCGGATTGAACTCACCCTTTTCGTTACGACGTATGAGAGATTTTGACCATTTGTGGTTGAACAAGCACTTGCTTATTTGGAACGCTTGGATTGTCAACGATCGAACAACTGAGTGTGACTTTTGCATATGGTGTCCGTTTTTGCCCCATAAGTACTTTTTCAGAAAGGTAGCAACATTTTTGTATTGAACTCACCCTTTTCCTCGTGATGTATGAGGGATTTCGGCCGTTTCTGGATGAACAAGCACTTGCTTATTTGGAACGCTTGGATTGTTAATGATCGAACAACTAAGTGTGACTTCTACATACGGTGTCCGTTTTGGGCCCATAAGTACTTTTCGAAAATGTAGCAATCCTTTTGGATTGAACTCACCCTTTTCATTACAAAGTATAAGGGATTTCGACCGTTTGTGGTTGAACAAGCACTTGCTTATTTGGAACGCGTGGATTGTCAGCGATCGAACAACTGAGTGTGACTTTTGCATCTGGTGTCCGTTTTTGCCCCATAAGTACTTTTTCGGAAAGGTAGCAACATTTTTAGATTGAACTTACCCTTTTCCTCGCGATGTATGAGGGATTTTGGCCATTTCTGGATGAACAAGCACTTGCTATTTGGAACGCTTAGATTGTCAATGATCGAACAACTGAGTGTGACTTTTGCATACGGTGTCCGTTTTGGGCCCATAAGTACTTTTCGAAAATGTAGCGACCCTTTTGGATTGAACTCACCCTTTTCATTACAACGTATGAGGGATTTCGACCGTTTGTAGATGAACAAGCACTTGCTTATTTGGAACGCTTGGATTGTCGGCGATGGAACGAATGAGTGTGACTTTCTCATACGGTGTCCGTTTTGGACCCATAAGTACTTTTCAAAAATGTAGCGACCCTTTTGGATTGAACTCACCCTTTTCGTCACGACGTATGAGGGATTTCGACCGTTTGTAGATGAACAAGCACTTCCTTATTTGGAGCCCTTGGATTGTCGGTGATCGAAAAAATGAGTTTGACTTTTGCATACGGTATCCATTTTGGACCCATAAGTTCTTTTTTGGAAAGGTAGCGACCCTTTTGGATTGAACTCACCCTTTTCCTAGTGACGTATAAGGGATTTCGGCCGTTTCTGGAAGAGCAAGCACTTGCTCTTTTGGAACTCTTGGATTGTCGACGATCGAACAACTGAGTGTGACTTTTGCATACGGTGTCCGTTTTGGGCCCATAAGTACTTTTCGAAAATGTAGCGACCTTTTTTGGATTGAACTCACCCTTTTCATTAAAACGTATGAGGGATTTCCGTCATTTGTGGATGAACAAGCAGTTACCTATTTGGAACGCTTGGATTGTTGACGGTCGAAAAATTGAGTGTGACTTTTGCATACGGTGTCCATTTTAGGCCCATAAGTACTTTTTCAAAAAGGTAGTGACCCTTTTGGATTGAACTCACCCTTTTCCTAGTAATGTAAGAGGGATTTTGGCTGTTTCTGGATGGTGTCCATTTTGGGCCCATAACCACATTTCGAAAAGCTCGTGATTATTCGGAATGAGGTTCACGTGGGAGAATGGGTACTTGCGTACATGGGACTCTTGGATTGTCAATTTTCAAAAAATTGGTAAATCTTTTGCATATGGTGTCTGTTTTGGGCCCATAACCACATTTCGAAAAGCTCGCGATGATTCAAAATGACATTTGTGTGAGAGAATAGGCACTTGCGTACATGGAATGCTTAGATTGTCAGTTTTCAAAAAAATTGGCATAACTTTTACATACGGCGTCCGTTATAGGCCCATAACCACATTTCGTAAAGCTTGCAATGATTCAAAACTAGGTTCGTGTGGAAGAAAAGGAACCTACGTACACAGAACGCTTGGATTGTCAGTTTTCAAAAAAAAATTAGAATAACTTTCGCATACGGCGTCCGTTTTGGACCCATAACCACATTTAAAAAAACCGACGATTCGGAATGAGGTTCATGTGGGAGAATCAGCAGTTGCTTGCACGGAATGCTTGGACTGTCAGTTTTTGAAAAAAATTGGCCTAACTTTCTCATACGGTGTCCATTTTGGGCCCATAACCACATTTTGAGAAGTTTCCAGCGATTCGAAACTAGGTTCATGTAATAGAACGGGCACTTGAGTACACGGAACACTTAGATTGTCAGTTTTCAAAAAAATTGACATAACTTTTGCATACGGTGTCCATTTTAGGCCCTATAACCACATTTCGAAAAGCTCGCGACAATTCGAAACAAGGTTCATGTCGGAGAATAGGAACTTGCATACATGGAACACTTGGATTGTCAGTTTTTGAAAAAATTTGCATAACTTTCGTATGCGGTGTCCATTTTGGACCCATAAGCATATTTCAAAAAGCTCGCAATGATTCGGAACTAGGTTCATGGGGAAGAATAGGCACTTGTATACATGGAATGCTTGGATTGTCAGTTTTTGAAAAAAATAGCATAACTTTCGCATACGTTGTCCGTTTTAGGCCCATAACCACAATTCAGAAAGCTCACGACGATTCAGAATGAGGTTCATGTAGAAGATCAGGCACTTGCGAACACGATATGCTTGGATTGTCAGTTTTCAAAAAAGAAATTGGCATAACTTTTGTATTCGGTGTCCATTTTGGGCCAATAACCACATTTCGAAAAGCTCATGACAATTCTAAACGAGGTAAGTGTCGGAGTACAGGCACTTGAACACACGGAATGCTTAGATTGTCAGTTTTCGAAAGGATTTGAATAACTTTCGCATATGATGTTCATTTTGGGCCCATAACCACATTTCAAAAAGCTCGAGATGATTTGGAATGAGGTTCATGTGGAAGAATAGGCACTTGAGTACACGGAACTCTTGTATTGTCAATTTTCAAAAAATTGGCATAACTTTCGCATACTGTGTCCGTTTTGGGCCCATAATCACATTTTGAAAAGCTGACGATGATTCGAAACGCATTTTACGTGGGAGAATGGGCACTTGCATACACGGAACGCTTGGATTGCTAGTTTTTGAAATTATGGGCATAAGTTTCTCATACAGTGTCCGCTTTAGGCTCATAACCACATTTCCAAAAGCTCACGACGATTCAAATGAGGTTCGTATGGAAGAACAGGCACTTGTGTACATGAAATGCTTGGATTGTTAGTTTTTGAAATTATGGGCATAACTTTCACATACGGTGTCTGTTTTAGGCCTATAACCACATTTCAAAACGCTCGCAATGATTCAAAATGAGGTTTGTTTGGGAGAACAAGCACTTACGTACACAGAACCCTTGGATTGTCAATTTTCAAAAAAATTGGAATAACTTTCACATACGGTGTCCGTCTTGGGCCCATAACCACATTTCGAGAAGCTCGCGATGATTCGAATTGAGGTAATTGTGGGAGAATGAGCACCTACGTACACGAAACTCTTGGATGGTTGATTTTTGAAAAAAATGGCATAACTTTAGCATAAGGTGTCCATTTTGGTTCCATAACCACATTTCGAAAAGCTCACGATGACTCAAAATGAGGTTCGTGTGGGAGAACGAGCACTTGCATACACGGGAATCTTGGATTGTCAATTTTCAAAAAAAATTGGCAAATCTTTCACATAAGGTGTCCGTTTTGGGCCCATAACCACATTTCAAAAAGCTTGCTATGATTAGGAACGACGTTCGGGAGGGAGAACAGGCACTTGCGTACACGGAATGCTTGGATTTTCAATTTTCGAAAAAAATGGCATAACTTTCGCATAAGGTGTCCGTTATGGGCCCATAAAGACATTTCATAAAGCTTGCAACGATTCGGAACTAAGTACATGTGGAAGAACAAACACTTACGTACAGAATTCTTGGATTATCAGTTTTCAAAAAATTGGAATAACTTTCACATACGGTGTCCATTTTGGGTCCATAACCACATTTCAAAAAAAGTGAAGATTTGGAACGATGTTCGTGTGGGAGAATTGGCAGTTGCGTACATGGAACGCTTGGACCGTCAATTTTTGAAAAAATTGACATGACTTTCGCATACGGTGTCTGTTTTGGGTCCATAACCACATTTTGAAAAGCTTGTGATGATTCGAAACTAGGTTCGTGTGGTGGAACGGACACTTGGGTACACTGAACGTTTGGATTGTATATTTTCGAAAAAAATTGCCATAACTTTCGTATACGGTGTCCGTTTTGGGCCAATAACATATTTCAAAAAACTCGCGAGGATTCAAAACGTGGTTCATGTGGGAGAATCGGCACTTGCGTACACGGCATGCTTGGATTGTCAATTTTCAAAAAAATTGGCATAACTTTTGTATACAGTGTCCATTTGGGCCCATAAACACATTTTGAAAAGCTCGCAACGATTTAGAATAAGGTTCGAGTGGAAGAACAGGCACTTGCGTACACCGAACGGTTGGATTGTTAGTTATCAAAAAAATTGGAATAACTTTCGCATACAGTGTCCGTTTTGGGCTCATAACTGCATTTCGAAAAGCTCGTGATGATTCGGAATGAGTTTCGTGTGGAAGAATAAGCACTTGTTTATATGGAACGCTTTGATTGTCAGTTTTTGAAAATATTGGCATAACTTTTGCATGTGGTTTACGTTTTGGGCCCATAACCCCATTTCGAAAAGCTCACGATGATTCAAAACAAGGTTCGAGTGGGAGAACGGGCACTTGCATATACGGAATGCTTGGATGGTCACT
This sequence comes from Olea europaea var. sylvestris, assembly GCF_002742605.1. Lineage (NCBI taxonomy): Eukaryota > Viridiplantae > Streptophyta > Magnoliopsida > Lamiales > Oleaceae > Olea > Olea europaea. The sequence continues at coordinate 171,577 of NW_019263061.1, read as the reverse complement.
TTTCGAAAAAATTGGCATAACTTTCGCATACGATATCTGTTTTGGTCCCATAACCATATTTCGGAATGCTCGCGATGATTCGGAACGAGATTCCTATGGAAGAACTTGCTTATGCATACACAGAAAGCTTAGATTGTCAGTTTTTGAAAAAAATTGTCATAACTTTCACATACGGTGTCCGTTTTGGGCCCATAACCACATTTCGGAAAGCTCATGATGATTTGGAACTAGGTTTCTGCAGAAGAATAGGCACTTGCATGTACGAAATGCTTGGATTGTTAGTTTTCGAAAAAATTAGCATTACTTTCGCATACGGTGTCCATTTTTGGTCCATAACCACATTTCAAAAAGCTTGCGATGATTTGGAACGAAGTTCATGTGGAAGAACAAGCACTTGTGTACACAGAACACTTGGATTGTCAGTTTTCAAACAAAATTGGCATAACTTTCACATACGGTGTATGTTTTGGGCCCATGACCACATTTCAAAAAGTTCGCAACGATTCGGAACGAGTTTCGTGTGGAGAAACTGGCACTTGTGTTCATGAAACTTTTGAATTGTTAGTTTTTAAAAAAATTGGCATAACTTTCGCATAAGGTGTCCGTCATGGGCCGATAACCACATTTCGAAAAGCTCGCGACGATTCAAAACGAGGTTCGTGTGGGAGAACCAGCACTTGCATACACAAAACGATTGGATTGTCAGTTTTCGAAAAAATTGGCATAACTTTCACATACGGTGTCCATTTTGGGCCCATAACCACATTTCGAAAAGCTCATGACAATTCGAAACAAGGTTCCTGTGGAAAAATAGAACCTTGCGTACACAAAATGCTTGAATTAGTTTTCAAAACAATTGGTATAACTTTCGCATATGGTGTCCGTTTTTGGCCTATAACCACATTTTGGAAAGCTCGCGATGATTCAGAACAATGTTCATGTGAAAGAACAAGCACTTGCATACACGGAACACTTGTATTGTCAGTTTTCAAAAAAATTGGCATAACTTTCACATACGATGTTTGTTTTGGTCCCATAACCACATTTCAAAAAGTTCGCGATGATTCGAAACGAGTTTCGTGTGGAAGAACAGGCACTTGCGTAGAAGAACAAGCACTTGTGTACACGAAACTTTTGGATTGTCAATTTTCAAAAAAATTGGCATAACTTTTGCATACGATGTCCATCTTAGGCCCATAACCACATTTTGGAAAGCTCGTGATGATTCGAAATGAGGTTCATGTGGAAGAACTAACACTTGCATGCACCAAATGCTTGGATAGTCAGTTTTTGAAAAAATTGGAATAACTTTCGAATACAGTGTCTGTTTTGGACCCATAGCCACATTTCAAAAAGTTGGTGACGATTCGAAATGAGGTTCTTGTGGGAGAACGGGCACCTACGTACACGAAACGTTTGGATTGTCAGTTTTAGAAAAAATTGGCATAACGTTCACATACATTGTCCATTTTGGACCCATAACCACATTTCGAAAAGCTCAATGATTTGGATTAATGTTCGTGTGGAAGAACGGGCATTTGTGTACATGGAACACTTGGATTGTTAATTTTCGAAAAAATTGGCAAATCTTTTACATACGGTGTCCGTTTGGCCCATGACCACAATTTTGAAAGCTTGTGATGATTCGGAACGATATTCGTGTGGGAGAATCGGCACTTGCATGCACGGAATGCGTGCATTGTCAGTTTTCAAAAAAATTAACATAACATTCGCGTACGGTGTCCGTTTTAGGCCCATAACAACATTTCAGAAAGCTTGCGACGACTCGAAACTAGGTTCGTATGGAAGAACCAGTACTAACATACACAGAACGCTTGGATTGTTAGTTTTCGAAAAAATTGGCATAACTTTCGCATACAGTGTTTGTTTTGGGTCCATAACCACATTTCGAAAAGCTCGCAACCATTGGGAACGTGGTTTGTGTGGAAAAATCGGTACTTGCGTACACGGCATGCTTGGATTGTCAGTTTTTGAAAAAAAGAGCATAACTTTTGCATACGGTGTCCGTTTTGGACCCATAACTACACTACGAAAAGCTGGTGATGATTTAGAATGAGGTTCGTGTGGAAGAATAGGCACTTGCATACACAGAATGGTTGGATTGTTAGTTTTCAAAAAATTGGAATAACTTTCACATACGGTGTCCGTTTTAGGCCCAAAACCACATTGTGAAAAGCCCGCGATGATTAGGAATGAGTTTCATATGGAAGAACAGGTTCTAGTGTACATGGAACGTTTGATTGTCAGTTTTCAAAAAAATTGGCATAACTTTTGCATACGGTGTACATTTTGGGCTCATAACCAGTTTTGAAAAAGCTCGCAATGATTCGAAACGAGGTTCGTGTGGGAGAACGGGCACATGTATATATGGAACGCTTGGATAGGTATTTTTTTGAAAAAAATGGTATAACTTTCGCATACGGTGTTCATTTTGGGCCCATAACCACATGTCGGAAAGGTCGCGATGTTTCAAAATGAGATTAGTGTGGGAGAACTTGCATATGTGTACACGGAAAGCTTGGATTGTCAGTTTTCAAAAAAATTGGCATAATTCACATACGGTGTCCGTTTAGGGCCCATAACCACATTTCGAAAAGTTCATAACGATTTGGAACAAGGATCATGTGGAAGAACAAACACTTACGTACATGGAATGCTTGGATTGTCAATTTTCGAAAAAATTGGCATAATTTTTACATACGGTGTCGTTTTTGGCCCATAACCATGTTTCAGAAAGCTCGTGACGATTTGGAATAAGGTTCGTGTGGAAGAACAAGCACTTGCATACACGGAACACTTGGATTGCTAGTTTTTGAAAAAATTGGCATAACTTTCACATACGGTGTCTGTTTTGGTCCCATTACCACATTTCAAAATGTTCGTAACGATTTGGAACGTGTTTCATGTGGAAAAAGGGGCACTTGCATACACGAAACTTTTGGATTTTCAGTTTTCGAAAAAATTGGTATAACATTTACATACCGTGTTCGTCTTGGGCCCATAACCACATTTTGAAAAGCTCGCGACGATTTGAAATGAGGTTCATGTGGGAGAACCAGCACTTGCATACACGAATCATTTGGATTGTCAGTTTTCAAAAAAATTGCCCTAACTTTTGAATACGGTGTCCATTTAGACCCATAACCACATTTCAAAAAACACACAACGATTCGGAACGAGGTTCTTGTGGGAGAACGGGCATCTACGTACACAGAACGTTTGGATTGTCAGTTTTTGAAAAAATTGGCATAACTTTTGCATACGTTGTCCGTTTTGGGCCCATAACCACATTTCAAAAAGCTCACGATGGGAATGAGGTTCGTGTGGAAGAATAGGTACTTGTGTACATAGAATGCTTGGAATGTCAATTTTTGAAAAAATTGGCTAATCTTTTGCATATGATGTTCATTTTTGGCCCATAATCGAATTTTAGAAAGCTCGCAACGATTCAGTATGATATTCGTGTGGGAGAACCGGAACTTACATACACAGAACGCATGGATTGTCAATTTTTGAAAAAAATTAGCGTAACTTTCACGTACGGTGTCCGCTTTGGGCCCATAAAAACATTTCGAAAAGCTCGGACCACTCGAAACTAGGTTCATGTGGTAGAACTGGCACAAGCATACACAGAACGCTTGGATTGTCAGTTTTCAAAAAAATTGGCATAACTTTCGTATACGGTGTCTGTTTTGAGCCCATAACGACATTTTAAAAAGCTCACGACAATTCGAAACTATGTTCATGTGGTAAAACGGGCACTTGTGTACAATGAACGCTTGAATTGACTCTTTTTGAAAAAATTGGCATAACTTTCGCATTCGAGGTCCGTTTTGGGTCCATAACCACATTTTGAGAAGCTCGCGACGATTCAGAACATGGTTCGTGTGGAGAATCGGCACTTGCGTACACGGAATGCTTGGATTGTTAGTTTTTGAAAAAATTGGCATAACTTTTGCATACGGTGTTCGTTTTGGGCCCATAACCACATTTCGAATAGCTCGAGATGATTTAGAATAAGGTTTGTGCAGAAGAACAGGTACTTACTACATGGAATAGTTGGATTGTTAGTTTTCAAAAAATTGGAATAAGTTTCTCATACGGTGTCTGTTTTGGGCCCATATCCACATTTCAAAAAGCTTGCAATGATTTGGAACGAGTTTGGTGTGGAAAAATAGGCACTTGCGCATATGGAACGCTTTGATTGTCAGTTTTTGAAAAAACTGGTATAACATTTTCATACAGTGTACATTTTGGGCCCATAACCACATTTCAAAAGGCTCGCGATGATTCGAAACGAGGTTCGTGTGGGAGAAAGTGAGCACTTGCATATACGAAATGCTTGGATAGTTAATTTTCGAAAAAATGGGCATAACTTTCACATACGGTGTCCATTTTGGGCCCATAACCACATTTCGAAAAGCTCATGACGATTCGAAACAAGGTTCCTATGGAAGAATAGGCACTTGCATACACAAAATGCTTGAATTATTAGTTTTCAAAAAAATTGGCATAACTTTCGCATATGGTGTACGTTTTTGGCCCATAACCACATTTCGAAAAGCTCGCGATGATTCAGAACAATGTTTTTGTGTGAAAGAATAAGCACTTGCATACACGGAACACTTGGATTATCAGTTTTCGAAAAAATTAGCGTAACTTTCACATACGATGTTCGTTTTGGTCCTACAACCACATTTCAAAAAGTTCGCGACGATTCGGAATGAGATTCGTGTGGTAGAACAGGCACTTGCGTACACGAAACTTTTGGATTGTCAGTTTTCGAAAAAATTGGCATAACTTTGGCATACAATGTCCATCTTGGCCCATAACTACATTTGGGAAAGCTCGAGATGATTTGAAATGAGGTTCATGTGGGAAAACTAACACTTGCATACACCAAACGCTTGGAAAGTCAGTTTTCAAAAAAATTGGCATACCTTTCGAATACGGTGTCTATTTTGGACCCATAACCACATTTTGAAAAGCTCGCAATGATTCGAAACGAGGTTCTTGTGGGAGAACGAGCACCTGCGTACATGAAATGTTTGGATTGTCAGTTTTAGAAAAAATTGTCATAACTTTTGCATACGGTGTCCGTTTTGGGCCAATAACCACATTTCGAAAAGCTCAAGAAGATTTAGAATGAGTTTCATGTGGACGAATAGGCACTTGCAAGCATGGAAAGCTTTGATTATCAGTTTTCAAAAAAATTGGCATAACTTTTGCATATAATGTACATTTTTGGCCTATAACAACATTTCGAAAAGCTCGTGATGATTCGGAACGAGGTTCATGTGGGGGAGCGGGCACATGCATATACGGAATGCTTCGATAGTCAGTTTTCAAAAAAATTGGCATAACTTTTGAATACTGTGTCCATTTTAGGCCCATAACCAAATTTCGAAAAGCTCGTGACGATTCAAAATGAGATTCGTGTGGGAGAACTTGCATATGCGTACATGGAAAGCTTGGATTCTCAATTTTCGAAAAAATTGGCATAACTATCGCATACGGTGTTCATTTTGGGCCCATAGCCACATTTCAGAAAGCTCGTGATAATTTAGAACTAGGTTCCTATGGAAGAACAGGCACTTGTATACACAGAGCACTCGGATTGTCAGTTTTCAAAAAAATTGGCATAACTTTCGCATGCGGTATCCATCTTAGGCCCATAACCACATTTTGGAAAGCTCGCGACGATTCGAAATGAAGTTTGTGTGGGAGAACTAGCACTTGCATACATGAAACGCTTGGATTGTCAGATTTCGAAAAAATTAGCTTAACTTTCGAATATAGTGTTTATTTTAGACCTATTATCACATTTCAAAAAGCTCGCTACGATTCGTTCTTGTGGGAGAACGGGCACCTGCGCACACAGAACTATTAGATTGTCAGTTTTAGAAAAAATTGGCATAACTTTTGCATACGGTGTCCGTTTTGGGCCCATAACCACATTTCGAAAAGCTCGCAATGATTCGGAATGAAGTTTAGGTGGAAGAACTGGCACTTTTGTACATGGAACGCTTGTATTGTCAATTTTCGAAAAAATTGGTAAATCTTTTGCTTATGATGTACGTTTTGGGCCCGTAACCACATTTCGGAAAGCTCGCAATGATTCGAAACTAGGTTCGAGTGGAAAAATAGGCACTTACGTACACGGAATGCTTGGATTGTCAGTTTTCGAACAAATTGGCATAACTTTCGTATACGGAGTCCGTTTTGGGCCCATAACCACATTTCAGAAAGCTCGCGATGATTCGGAACATGGTTTGTTTAGGTGAACATGCACTTGTATTCACAGAACGCTTGGATTATCAGTTTTCAAAAAAATTGGAACAACTTTCGCATACGATGTCCGTTTTGGGCCCATAACCATGTTTCGAAAAGTTCGCAATGATTCGAAATGAGGTTCATGTGGGAGAATCAGTAGTTGTGTACACGGAACGCTTGGATTGTCAGTTTTTAAAAAAATTGGCATAGTTTTCGAATACGATGTCATTTTGGGCCCATAGCCACATTTCAGAAAGCTCGGGACGATTCGAAACTTAGTTTGGGTGGAAGAATAGGCACTTGCGTACACGAAATGCTATGATTGTTAGTTTTGAAAAATATTGGCATAACTTTTGAATTCGGTGTACGTTTTGGGCCCAAAACCATATTTGGAAAAGCTCACTATGAGTCGGAATGAGGTTCGTGTGGGAGAATGGGCACTTGCATATAATGAACGCTTGGATTGTTAGTTTTATAAAAAATTGGCATAAGCTTTGCTATAGTGTCTATTTTTGGTCCATAACCACATTTCGAAAAGCTCGCGATGATTCGGAACAAGATTCCTGTGGGAGAACTTGCATATGCGTACACGAAAAGCTTGGATTGTTAGTTTTCAAAAAAAAAATTAGCATAATTTTAGCATACGATGTCCGCTTTGGGCCCATAACCACATTTCGAAAATCTCACGACGATTCAGAACTAGGTTCCTATAGAAGAATAGACACTCACATACGGTGTCCGTTTTGGGCCCATAACCACATTACGGAAAGCTCACGACAATTCAAAATGAGGTTCGTGTGGGAGAATAGGCACGTACGCACACGGAATGTTTGGATTGTCTGCTTTCGAAAAATTTGGCATGACTTTCGCATACAATGTCCGTCTAAGGCCAATAAAAACATTTCAAAAAGTTTGCAATAATTCGGAACGAGGTTCGTGGAAGAACAGGCACTTGCTTACACGAAACTTTTGGATTGATTGTTTTCGAAAAAAATTTCATAACTTTCACAAGCAGTGTCCGTCTTGGGCCCATAACAACATTTTAGAAAGCTCACGATGATTCGAAATGAGGTTCGTGTGTGAGAACCAGCACTTACATACACGAAACACTTGGATTGCCAGTTTTTGAAAAAATTGGTGTAACTTTCGAATACGGTCTCCGTTTTGGACCCATAACCACATTTCAAAAAGTTCGTGACGATTTGGAACGAGGTTCATGTAGAAGAATAGGCACCTGCGTACATGGAATGCTTGGATTGTCAATTTGTGAAAAAACTGGCATAACTTTCATATATGGTGTCCATTTTGGGCCCTTAACCAAATTTCAAAAAGCTCGCGACGAATCAGAATGAGGTTGGTGTGGGAAAATGGGCACTTGTGTACACGAAAGGCTTTTCGAAAAAATTGGTAAATCTTTTACTTACGGTGTTCGTTTTGGGCCCATAACCATATTTTGAAAAGCTCACAATGATTTGAAACGACGTTCGTGTGGGCGAACATGCACTTGCGTACACGGAATGCTTGGATTGTTAGTTTTTGAAAAAATTGGTATAACTTTTGTATACTATGTCTGTTTTCGACCCATAACCACATTTCAAAAAGCTTGCGATGAATCAGAGTGAGGTTCGTGTAGAAGAACCGGCACATGTGTACACAGAACGCTTGGATTGTCAATTTTTGAAAAAATTGGCAAATCTTTTGGATATGGGGTCCATTTTGGGCCCATAACCACATTTTGGAAAGCTCGCAACAATTCAGAATGAGATTCATGTGGGAGAACAGGCACTTGCGTACATGGAATGCTTGGATTGTCAATTTTCAAAAAAATTGGCATAATTTCGCATACGGTGTCCGCTTTGGGCCCATATCCACATTTCAGAAAGCTCGCGAGGATTCGGAACTAGGTTCGTGTGCGAGAACTGGCACTAGCATACACGAAATGCTTGGATTGACAATTTTCAAAAAAATTGGCAAATCTTTCGCATACAAAGTCCATTTTGGGCCCATAACCACATTTCGGAAAGCTCCCGACAATTCAGAACGATGTTTGTTTGGGTGAATAGGCAATTGTGTACACTGAACACTTGGATTGTTAGTTTTCAAAAAAATTGGCAGAACTTTCGCATATGATGTCCGTTTTGGGCCATAACCACATTTCGAAAAGCTCGGGACGATTCAAAATTTGGTTCGTGTGGAAGAACTGGCTCTTGCGTACACTGAACGCTTGGATTGTCAATTTCGAAGAAATAGGCATAACTTTTGTATACGGTGTCTGTTTTGGGCCCATAACCACATTTCAAAAAGCTCATGACGATTTGAAATGATGTTAGTGTGGGAGAACAGGCACTTGCGCACACGGAACGCTTAGATTCTTAGTTTTCAAAAAAATTGGCATGACTTTTGCGTACGGTGTTCGTTTTGCGTCCATAACCCCATTTTGAAAAGCTCGAGACAATTCGGAACAAGGTTCGTGTGGGTGAATGGGAACTTGCATATACAGAACGCTTGAATTGTCAGTTTTCAAAAAAATTGGCATAACTTCCGTATACAGTGTCTGTTTTGGGCCCATAACCATATTTCGGAAAGCTCATAACGATTCGAAATGAGGTTCGTGTGGGAGAATAGGCACATGCGCACACGTTATGTTTGGATTGTCTATTTTCAAAAAATTTGGCATGACTTTCACATACGGTGTCCGTCTTAGGCCCATAACCACATTTTAAAAAGTTCGCGACGATTCGAAACAAGTTTCATGTGGAAAAAAGGCACTAGCGTACACGCAACTTTTGGATTATCAGGTTTAGGAAAAATTGGAATAAATTTTGCATACGGTGTCTGTCTTGGGCCCATAACCACATTTAGAAAAGCTCACGATGATTCAAAATGAGGTTCGTGTGGGAGAACCGGCACTTGCATACACGAAATGCATGGATTGTCAGTTTTTGAAAAATTGGCATAACTTTCGCATACGGTGTCGGCTTTTGTCCCATAACCACATTTCAAAAAGCTCTCGACAATTAGAAACGGTTCGTGTGGAAAAATAGGTACTTGCATAGACGGAATGCTTGGATTAGCAATTTTCGAAAATTTTGGTATAACTTTCACATATGGAGTTCATTTTGGGCCAATAACAAGATTTCGAAAAGCTCACGATGATTCAAAATGAGTTTTGTTTAGGTGAACACGCCTTTCCGTACATAGAACGCATGTATTGTTAGTTTTCGAAAAAATTGGAATAACTTTCACATACGGTGTCCATTTTCGGCCCATAACTACATTTCGAAAAGCTTGCGACGATTCGAAATGAGGTTCGTGTGGGAGAATTTGCAGTTGTGTCCATGGAATGCTTGGATTGTCAGTTTTTGAAAAAACTGGCATAATTGGGCCCACAACCACATTTCCAAAAGCTCGCGACGATTCGGAACTAGGTTTGTGTGGAAGAATCGGAACTTGCATACATGGAAAGCTTGGATTGTCAGTTTTCAAAAAAATTGGCATAACTTTCGCATGCGGTGTCTGTTTGGGCCCATAACCACATTTTGAAAAGCTCGCGATGATTCGGAATGCGTTTGTGTGGAAGAACAGACACTTGCATACACGGAATTGCTAGTTTTCGAATAAATTGTCATAATTTTGCATACGGTGTTCGTTCCGGGCCCATAACCACATTTTGAAAAGCTCGTTACAATTCGAAACTAGGATCGTGTGGAAGAATAGGCACTTGCGCACACAGAATGTTTGGATTGTCTATTTTCGAAAACATTGGCATAACATTCGCATGCGATTTCCATTTTGGGCCCATAACAACATTTCAAAAAGGTCGTGATGATTCGGAACTAGGTTTGTGTGGGAGAACAATCACTTGTGTACACGAAACATTTGGATTGTCAGTTTTCCAAAAAATTGGCATAACTTTTGCATAGGGTGTATAACCACATTCTGAAAAGCTTGCGACGATTCGGAATGAGGTTCATGTGGGAGAACAGGCACTTGCATATACAGAACGCTTGGATTGTCAGTTTTCGAAAAAATTAGCATAACTTTCGTATACTGCATCCATTTTGGGTCCATAACCACATTTTGAAAAGCTCACAACTATTCGAAATGAGATTCGTGTGGGAGAACTTAAATATGCATACACGTAAAGCTTGGATTGTTAGTTTTTGAAAAAAAATTAGCATAAATTTCGAATACGATGTCTGTTTTGGGCCCATAACCACATTTCGAAAATCTCGCGATGATTCAGAACTAGGATCCTATGGAAGAATAGGCACTCACATACGGTGGTCATTTTCAGCCCATAACCACATTTTGAAAACCTTGCGATGATTCGGAATGAGGATCGTGTGGAAGAACAAGCACTTGCATACACATAACACATGGATTGTCAGTTTTCAAACAAATTGGCATAACTTTCACATACGGTGTCCGTTTTGGGCCCATAACCACATTTCAAATAGTTCACGATGATTCGGAACGAGGTTCATGTGGAAGAACATGCACTTGCATATATGAAACTTTAGGATTCACAATTTTCGAAAAAATTGGCATAACTTCGCATACGGTGTCCGTCTTAGGCCATAACCACATTTCGGAGAGCTCGTGACAATTCGAAATGAGGTTCATGTGGGAGAACCAGCACTTGCATACAGAAACACTTGGGTAGTCAGTTTTCGAAAAAATTGGCGTAACTTTTGAATACGATCTCCGTTTTGGACCCATAACCACATTTCTAAAAGTTCGCGACGATTCGGAACAAAGTTCATGTGGGAGAACGGGCACCTACGTTCATGGAATGCCTGGATTGTCAATTTTTGAAAAAATTAGCATAACTTTCACATATAGTGTCCATTTTGGTCCCATAACCACATTTCAAAAAGGTCGTGACGAATCGAAATGAGGTTCATGTGGGAGAACGGGCACTTTCACACACGAAACGCTTGGATTTTCCATTTTCGAAAAAATTGGTAAATCTTTCGCTTACGATGTCCGTTTTGGGCCCATAACCACATTTCAAAAAGCTCGCGACGATTCGAAACGATGTTTGTGTGGGAGAACAGGCACTTCCGTACACTAAATGCTTGGATTGTCAGTTTTCAAAAAAATTGGCATAAATTTCGCATACGGTGTCCGTTTTGGGCCCATAACCACATTTTGAAAAGCTCGCGACGAATCATAATGATGTTTGTATGGAAGAACGGGTACATGCGTAAACTAAATGCTTGGATTGTTAGTTTTCGAAAAAATTGGCATAACTTTCACGTATGGTGTCCGTTTTGAGCCCATAACCACATTTTAAAAAGCTCACGACGATTCGAAACGAGTTCACGTGGGAGAATCGGCACTTGTGTACACGAAACGCTTGGATAGTTAGTTTTTGTAAAAATTGGCATAAATTTCGCATAAGGTGTTCGTTTTGGGCCTAAAATCACATTTGGGAAGGCTCGCGATGATTCAGAACAAGGTTTCCGTGGGAGAACCGGTACTTGCATACACGGAAAGCTTGGATTGTCAGTTGTCAAAAAATTAGCATAACTTTTGCATACGATATTGTTTTTGGGCCCATAACCATATTTCAAAAAGATCGCAACGATTCGAAAAAAGTTACATGTGGGAGAATGAGCACTTACGTACACAGAACGCTTAGATTGTCAGTTTTCGAAAAATTGGCATAACTTTTGTATATGGTGTCCGTTTTAGACCCATAGCCATATTTCAAAAAGCTCACGATGATTTGGAATGAGGATTGTGGGAAAACGGGCACTTGCATAGACAAAACGCTTGGATTGTAAGTTTTCAAAAAAATTAGCATAACTTTTGCATACGGTGTCCGTTTTGGACCCATAACCACATTTCAAAAAGCCCGTGATGATTCAGAATGAGGTTCATGAGGGAGAACGGGCACTTGCGTATACGAAATGCTTGGATTGTCAATTTTTGAAGAAATTGGCATAACTTTCGCATACGGTGTCCGTTTTGGGCCCATAACCACATTTTAGAAAGCACATGACGATTCGAAACGAGGTTCATGTCGAATAACTGGTACTTGCGTACACAAAAAACTTGGATTGTCAATTTTTGAAAATATTTGCATAACTTTCGCATACAATGTCCGTTTGGTCCCTTAACCACATTTTGGAAAGCTCGCGGTGATTCAAAACTACGTTCATGTGGAAGAATAGGCACTTGCGTACACGAAACATTTGGATTGTCAGTTTTCAAAAAAATTGGCAAAACTTTTGCATACGGTGTCTGTTTTTGGCCTATAACCTCATTTTGAAAAGTTTGCGACGATTCGGAATGAGGTTCGTTTAGGAGAACGAGCACTTACGTATACAGAACGCTTGGATTGTCAGTTTTTGAAAGAATTTACATAACCTTCGCATATGATGTCCATTTTGGGAACTTAACCACATTTTAGAAAGCCTGTGATGATTCAGAACGAGGTTCATGTGGGCGAACTTGCACCTACGTACACAAAAAGCTTAGATTGTCAGTTTTCAAAAAAATTGGCATACCTTTCGCGTACGGTGTTCGTTTTGGTCCTATAACCACATTTCGAAAAGCTCACGATGATTCAAAACCAGGTTCATGTGAAAGAACAGGCATTTGCATATACGGAACGCTTGGATTGTTAGTTTTCAAAAAAATTGGCGTAACTTTCACATACTGTGTTCCTTTTTGGCCCATAACCACATTTCGAAAAGCTCACGACAATTCCAAACGAGGTTCATGTGGAAAAATAGGCACTTATGTACACGAAAAGCTTGGATTGTCAGTTTTCAAAAAAAATTGGGATAACTTTCACATACGTGGTTCGTTTTGGGCCCATAACAATATTTCAAAAAGCTCGCGATAATTCGGAATGAGGTTCATGTGGAAGAACAGGCACTTGCGTTGTAACACCCCGACCCTTAGTAGACCGGAACGCTACTTACTTTACTTAGCTTAACCGTTGGTTTAGTGACAAGTGTATACGTTTTAGCGGAAGCTAACTTGTTCTCGGATAATAATTTAAATAACAATTCTTCAAATACTTTAAATAAAAACACTGAATCATTTTTCAAAACAACAAAATGTAATTTATTTGAAGAAAACATAACTTGTTCTCGCATTCTGCGTCATTCAAAACTTTAAAGAAATAACATTGGAAAACATTTCATAAAAATAAATCCAAATCACTTATTCACCGGATTTCCATGGGCTCGTTGCATCACTCTCCATCTTCTCCTCCATCCATGCCCGAGGTAGAATTCCTTCAATCTGTAGAGATGGGATTAAACCCGTGAGTTGAAAAACTCAATAGGTGTCATAGGTGCATTCGTGATCAAGCTATACATTTCAAGACATTGACTTTATAACTTTTCATACATGTCGTACCCGGAGGCACCATTTGACATGAAGGGGTATGCCGTACTGAGGGCACCATTTGATATACGAACATTTCTTCAACATAGAGGGGTATACCGTACCGGAGTACCATTTGACATACAACCATTAACATAGAGGGATATGCCGTACCGGAGTACCATTTGACATACAAACATTAACATGAATCGAAACTTATAACTTAACACGATTAAACACATTGCACCTCTACCTACCTTGATTGATGCTTTTGAAACTTTGAAAACTTGGATTGAAAACTTCGATGAAACTTGGACGTTGAAAGAAATGCACTCCTTGGATGTTTGAAAACCGTTGAGAATTGATACTTGAAGACACTCCTTGATAGCACCCAAAACTTGTATGAAAAATGCTTGAAAACACTTCTTAAACTTCTAGGAAAAATAATTTTCCTCCCTCTCTTTTTCTCTCTTGGAAACTCTTTCTTTAGTATGTAAAAGCTTTTGCTTTTGGTGTGAGAAAAAATGAGTGAAATGAGGTCTCTATTTATAGGTAAATATCCCATAACTTAAAGCAAATGAAGGGTCAAATTTCATTTAAGAGAGAAAACATAGGTGCCATTTAAATTTGAGGTTAAATGCTTCAATTTAGTGTTTAGTGGGGTTTTATTGCCAAAAACGTGGGTGGCCCTTTGAAAAAATAATTGATGAAAATAAATATTTAAATTCTAGAGAAAAACGAGAATTTTCATTTCAAGCAGTTTCGGTCGACCGGTAGTAGTCCGGTTGACACTGCACACCCTTCAGTGTTTCTATCATAACTTCTTCTCCCAATATCCGATTGAGGTAATTCAAAGTGTCTTGGAAAGCTAACTCAAGGAGCTACAACTTTTATTTAGATATTATTTTCCAAATCAAATGCTTACTATGTCGAAAATGGATCTCAAATGAGACTAAAAATCTGAAGTATACTTTAGTCATCCAATATTCATGTCTTAGTGTCACTAAGGTGTCTAGAATTGTTTGGGGTTCTACATCCCCCACACCTTAATTAAAATTTCGTCCTCAATATTTATCTTTTGATTGGGCGAATAGTGTTGGATACTTGTCTTTGGCTTCTTCTTCTTTTTCCCAAGTGGCTTCTTCTACGCCGTGATGATTCCACTGTATCTTAACCAGCTGAATCTCTTTATTCCTTAGTTTATGCACTTTTCAATCCAATATCTTGATCGGTAGTTCCTCGTACAATAAATCTTTCTATACCTCCAAGGTTTGATAACTCACTACACGATTAGGATCATGTACATACTTCTTTATCATCGGTATATGGAACACATTGTGCACTGCCGATAATTCAGGTGGCAAAGCTAGTAGGTAAGCCACATTTCCGAATATATCAAGTATCTCGAAAGGTCCGATATATCAGAGTCGTAGGTTGCCTTTCTTTCCAAATCTAAGTACACCTTTCATCGGTGCTACTTTCAGAAACACTTTATCCCCAACTTGAAATTCTAAATCCTTCCTCCTTGTATCTGCATAGCTCTTTTGTCGATCCTGTGCTGCCTTTATTCTTGCACGGATCTTATCGATTACCTCGACCGTCCTTTCAACTATTTCTGGTCCCAAAACTCTCTTCTCTCCGACTTCATCCCAATGAACAGGGGATCTACATCTTCTACCATAGAGAGCTTCGTATGGTGCCATTCCAATAGTTGCTTGGAAACTGTTATTATAAGCGAACTCTACTAGAGGTAAGTATGACTCCCAATTACCTCATAGATCCAAAACACATGTTCTCAGCATGTCTTCCAAAGTTTGGATGGTCATTTCAGACTGACCATCGGACTAAGGGTGATATGCTGTACTAAAGTTCAGCTTCGTTCCCATAGCTCCTTATAGACTTTTCCAAAATTTGGACGTGAACTTTGGGTCTCTGTTAGACACAATGGATACAGGTACACCGTGTAATCTCACAACCTCTTTAACGTACAACTGTGCCAATTGGTCTAAACTGAATGTCATTTTTACTGGAAGAAAATGAGCTGACTTCTTTAGTCGATCCACTACAACCCATATAGCATTATTTCCTCTTGCTGACTTCGGGAATCCAACCACAAAGTCCATTTGTGATATTTTCCCATTTCCATTCAGGTATATCTAGTGGATTTAACAATACAGCTGGTTTTTGGTGTTCTGCCTTAACCTATTGACATACCATGCACTTCTGCATGTACAGTCCTATACTTCTTTTCATATTTCTCCACCAAAATGTATCTCGAAGATCTCGATACATTTTCGTACCACTGGGATGTGCAATCTACGGGGTGGAATGAGCTTCTTTCAATATCTCGTTTCTCAAGGCTTCATCCTTAGGCACGCAAATTCTTCCTCTAAATATCAGTGCCTAATCCTCAACTACTCCAAAGTCCTTTTTCTTATCGGTACCAACTTCATTCTTAATCTTCTACAAAAATGAGCCTTTATTTTGTGCTTCTATAATTTGATCTCTAAGAGTAGGTCGAATTATTAAAGCTGCTAGACGAGTAGTGACTTGTCATGGTGTGGTAACCACTTCGAGGGCAACTTTTCCAAGTCCTTGACTAACTCCACTTGAGAGGTGGGTAGTGACGTCAATGGTCCCATTGATTTTCTACTTAGAGCATCGGCCACAACATTAGCCTTACCCGGATGGTAGTGAATAGTGCAGTAGTAAT
Organism: Olea europaea var. sylvestris; assembly: GCF_002742605.1. NCBI lineage: Eukaryota > Viridiplantae > Streptophyta > Magnoliopsida > Lamiales > Oleaceae > Olea > Olea europaea. The sequence goes on along the minus strand of NW_019263061.1, from coordinate 155,223 downwards.
CATTCACCAATTCCAACCATCGTCTTTGTCGCATAATCAATTCCTTCTGTGTGAAGAAATACTTGAGACTTTTGTGATCTGTGTAGATATCACACTTCCGTCCATACAAGTAGTGTCGCCATATCTTCAAAGCGTGTACTACCGCTGTAAGTTCTAAATCATGCGTCGGGTAGTTCTGCTCATGTTTCTTCAATTGTCTTGAAGCATAGGCTATCACTTTTCCGTTCTGCATTAGTACACATCCTAATTCTTGCTTGGACACGTCACTGTATATAACAAACCCTTCCGTACCTTCAGGTAATGTTAATACAGGTGCTGATATCAACTTCTGCTTAAGTTCTTGGAAACTTTGTTCGCATTTTTCCGTCCATTGGAATTTTACTCCCTTCCTTGTAAGCTGCGTTATTGGTCTAGCTATTTTGGAGAATCCTTCTATGAATCTCCTATAATATCCAGACAATCCTAGAAAACTCCGTACTTCGCCAGCATTTGTTGGTGCTTTCCAGTTGGTTATTGCTTCTACTTTTGCTGGATCTACTTCAATCCATGTCCAAGAAATCCAACTCGTTCAAGCTAAAACTCGCACTTCTTGAATTTGGCATACAGCTTCTCCTTGCATAATACCTCTAAGGCTATTCTCAAGTGCTCTTCATGTTGCTCCTTACTCTTGGAATATATCAGAATGTCATCGATGAAGACTATGACAAACTTATCCAAGTATTGATGAAACACTCGATTCATCAGGTCCATGAACACTGCAGGTTCATTGATTAGCCTAAACGGCATCACCGTAAACTTGTAGTGTCCATATCGAGTTCAAAAAGCTGTCTTAGGTATAGCCTTTGTCTCTACTTTTAGTTGATGGTATCCCGATCGTAAGTCGATCTTGGAAAATACCTTAGCTCGTTTAAGTTGATCTAACAGATCCTTGATCCTCGGGAGTGGGTACTTATTCTTGATGGTTAATCGATTTATCTCCCTATAATTGATGCACATCCTCATGCTTCCATCTTTCTTCTTTACAAACAACACCGGCGCACCCCATGGAGATACGCTTGGTCATATGAAGCCCATATCTAGGAGTTCTTACAACTGCTTCTTTAATTCTTGTAGTTTCTTTGGGGACTTAGATACTGGTGCCACCCCGGGAATTAGGTCTATGGTGAATTCCACTTGTCTATCAGGTGGAATACCATATAGATCTTCTGGAAACACATCTACAAATTTCCGTACTACTAGTACATCTTCAACCCTTATTGTTTCTTGTTTCCCTCCTGAGTACTTACTAGATATCCTTGACATGCTTCTTTTCTCAACATCTTCTCAGTTTGTAAAGCCAATACTAGTCGAATAAGGGGTTTCATCTTCATTCCAAGGAACGAAAATGGTTCCTCTCCTGGTTTCTGAAATGATACTTCCATTTCCTTACATCGGATGGTGGCGTAATTACAACCTAACCAATCCATGCCCAGTATTACATCAAAATCCTTCATTTCTATCACGTATAGGTTTGCTTCCAATGGTTTTCCCTCAACTTCGATACTTACTGACTTGGCTATTCTATCAGTATTGAAAGGGTTGCCCGAAAGAATACTAACTTCTAATGTACCTTCCAACTTATCACAGGTAATACTAGATTTAGCCATAAAAGTTGTTGAAGCAAAGGAGTGTGTAACTCCTGAATCAAACAATACATAAGCAGGTATATTGGCTATCAGTAGAGTACCTACCATGACATTAGAGTTTTCCTCTGCATCTTGTTGAGTCAATGCAAAAACTCGTGCTTTCCCTTTCTGGTTCTGGTCATTGTTATCATCCTTCTTCTGGGTATGTGTGGGACAATCCCTAATGATATGTCCTGGCTTGCCACATCAAAAATAGACATTTTTCCCTTGTAAGCACTCGCCACGATGTGTCCTTCCACACTTAGAATAGGGAGCAATAATCGACACAACGCTTTTGCTGGCATTGGCTCCGCCATTAGCTTTCTTGTTCTGCCACTTGCCTTTTCTCTTGTCCTGGCCATTCCATTTCCTCTTTCCCATGTTACCATTGTCCGATTGATTGAACAGTTGACCATGTTGTTTGGTGCTAGTCTTCTAGTACCAAATTGCATGAGCTCTTTCCAGCATTTCACGATATGTGGTGAAGTGATGGGACATAAATATCATGTTTATATCCTAGTACAGCCCTTGTTCAAACCTTCGTACCTTCTTATCTTCTATATCCACCAGATGTGGAGCATACCTTGAAAGTTGATCAAACTTCCTCTCATACTCAATCAGGGACATGGTCTTTTGCTTGAGTTGGAGGAATTTACTTTCTTTGTGATCCCTCAAGGACTGGGAAAAGTACTTGTCCATTACTTCTCCTTTGAATTGCTCCCAAGTCAATTCTGCTTGTTGCTCAGGGGTCCTTGTCCTTGACGTTGAGTCCCACCAATGACTTGCATCACCGGAGAACATGAACTCAGCACACTGGACTTTCTAAGCGTTCGTGCACCCTATCAATCGGAATATACTCTCCAACTTGCGAAGCTACTCCTCGACTGCAAGTGGATCAGCTACTCCGTTGAAGGTAGGGGTTGTGCCTTCGAAATTGCTCGACCACTGAAGTATGGTTTTGGAACATTAGGAGCTAGTGGTAGGGGTTGAGCTTGGATCGGGTTTTGCCTGCCTAGGCTTGAACCGCTCGAAGGAGGTCTCTTATCAAGTTTTGGTTTGCACGGGCCATTTCCTTTAGACAAAACATATGGTTCTTATTAGTTTCATTCTTCGAATACTAAAGCAAAGAAGATAGTATTTTATTTCTTGACATATGGGAAGCTATTACAAGGATTTAAATCTAATCCCCATAAGTTCTACGGATCTTCTTTGGTGGAGCTTCATCTTCGAAGGAGTCTTCCGCCTCAGGTCCGGACTCTATGTCCATCTCAACCTGTGGCTCAGGCTTAGGATCATTCTCTAAATCATCCTCGGGTTCTTCTTCGGGATCTTCTTCCTCAGCCAAAGGTTCCTCCTCAGGCTCCTCATGGATTACATCATCCCACAAATCAATCAAGGCATGGCAATAACTCTCAAACTCGAACAGGTTTGGGTTGCCTTCTAACATTTTATCTCTAACCGTGACTCTCATATCTCCCCATTGAGGTGGGAGGGAGTGTGTGAGGTTATTTATGGCCTCAATATGTATGATCTCCATTCCAGCATTAACCACCGCCATGCATCTCTCATAGATGTCATACACATGTTCGCTAAGCGGTCGGGTCGGATCAGTTACATAGTTTTCATAGGAATGGATAGCAATTCTATGGTTCAATGCTTCTCTATATGCCCTAGCCATTCTACGAGCCATATCTGTTGCATTTTCACATACATCATACTTTTTCTTTGCTTAAAGAAAACATGCAAATATTTAAACTTTCATATCATGCAATTCCCTTTAAGCCCTTAGCTTTTGCCCAAGTCCATTACATATCTTTAAATAACACATCTCTAAATCATATCAAAGCATCATAACATAAACATAATCATTAACTTTAAACATGAACATACCTGGGCCATAGGATGAGATCGATGGATGGATGCACGATGCCATGGAATACCTTAAACTTTTCATTTTCCTTTTATTTTAAAAAAAACATACATTGTCTACAAAACCGGCTAAACCTTGCTCTGATACCACGCTGTAATGCCCCGACCCCTAGTGGACCAGAACGCTACTTACTTTACGTAGCTTAACCGGTGGTTTAGTCACAAGTTTATACGTTTTAGCGGAAGCTAACTTGTTCTCGGATAATAATTTAAATAACAATACTTCAAATACTTTAAACAAAAACACTGAATCATTTTTCAAAACAACAAAATGTAATTTATTTGAAGAAAATATAACTTGTTCTTGCATTCTGCATTATTCAAAACTTTAAAGAAATAACATTGGAAAACATTTCATAAAAATAAATCCAAATCACTTATTCACCGGATTTCCATGCATCATTCTCCATCTTCTCCTCCATCCATGCCCGAGGTAGAATTCCTTCAATCTGTAGAGATGGGATTAAACCCGTGAGTTGAAAAACTCAATAGGTGTCATAGGTGCATTCGTGATCAAGCTATACATTTCAAGACATTAACTTTATAACATTTCATACATGCCGTACCCCAAGGCACCATTTGACATGAAGGGGTATGATGGGATTAAACCCGTGAGTTGAAAAACTCAATAGGTGTCATAGGTGAATTCGTGATCAAGCTATACATTTCAAGACATTAACTTTATAACATTTCATACATGTCGTACCCCAAGGCACCATCTGACATGAAGGGGTATACCGTACCCGAGGGCACCATTTGACATACGAACATTTCTTCAACATAGAGGGGTGTGCCGTACCGGAGTACCATTTGACATACAACCATTAACATAGAGGGATATGCCGTACCGGAGTACCATTTGACATACAAACATTAACATGAATCGAAACTTATAACTTAACACGATTAAACACATTGCACCTCTACCTACCTTGATTGATGCTTTTGAAACTTTGAAAACTTGGATTGAAAACTTTGATGAAACTTGGACATTGAAAGAAATGCACTCCTTGAATGTTTGAAAATCGTTGAGAATTGATGCTTGAAGACACTCATTGATAGCACCCAAAACTTGTATGAAAAATGCTTGAAAACACTTCTTAAACTTCTAGGAAAAATAGTTTTCCTCCCTCTCTTTTTCTCTCTTGGAAACTCTTTCTTTAGTATGTAAAAGCTCTTACTTTTGGTATGAGAAAAAATGAGTGCAATGAGGTCTCTATTTATAGGTAAATATCCCATAACTTAAAGCAAATGAAGGGTCAAATTTCATTTAGGAGAGAAAACATGAGTGCCGTTTAAGTTTGAGGTTAAATGCTGCAATTTAGTGGGGTTTTTATTGCCAAAAACGTGGGTGACCCTTTGAGAAAATAATTGATGAAAATAAATATTTAAATTCTAGAGAAAAATGAGAATTTTCATTCAGGCAGTTTCGGTCGACCGGTTGTAGTCCGGTTAACACTGCATAGCTTTCAGTGTTTCTATCATAACTTCTTCTCCCATTATTCGATTGAGGTAATTTAAAGTGCGTTGGAAAGCTAACTCAAGGAGTTACAACTTTTATTTAGATATCATTTTCCAAATCGAATGTTTCCTATGTCGAAAATGGATCTCAAATGAAACTAAAAATCTAAAGTATACGTTAGTCATCCAATATTCATGTCTTAGTACCACTAAGGTGTCTAGAATTATTTGGGGTTCTACATGCATACACAGAATATTTGGATTGTTAATTTTCGAAAAAATTGGAATAACTTTCACATGCGATGTACGTTATGTGCCCATAACCACATTTTGAAAAGCTCGCGACGATTTGGAATGATGTTTGTGCGGGAGAACGGCCATTTTGCGTACACGAAATGCTTGGATTATCAATTTTCGAAAAAATTGGCAAATCTTTCCCATATGGTGTCTGGTTTGGGCCCATCACCACATTTTGGAAAGCTCGCAACGATTCAAAATGACGTTCGTGTGAGAGAATAGGCACTTGCTTACACGGAATGCTTGGATTGTGAATTTTCAAAATAATTGGCATAATTTTCACATACATGGTCCGTTTTGAGCCCACAACCACATTTCAAAAAGGTCGCGATAATTCGGAACGAGATTCATGTGGAAGAAGAGGCACTTGCATACACAGAACGTTTCGATTGTTAGTTTTCAAAAAAATTGGCATAACTTTTGCGTGCGATGTCCGTTTTGGGCCCATAACCACATTTTCAAAAGCTCACAACGATTACAAATGAGGTTCATGTGGGAGAATAGGCACTTGCATAAACGAAATGCTTATATTGACAATTTTCAAAAAAATAGGAAATCTTTCACATACAGAGTTCGTTTTGGGACCATAACCATATTTCGAAATGCGCGCCAATTCGGAATGAGGTTTGTTTGGGTGAACAGGCACTTCAATACACAAAATGCTTGGATTGTCGATTTTCAAAAAAATTGGCATAACTTTCGCATACAATGCCCATTTTTTGCTCATAACCACATATCTAAAAGCTCTCTAGGGTTCGAAATGAGGTTCGTATCGAAGAACTAGCAGTTGGGTACATGGAACACTTGGATTGACAATTTCAGAAAAAATTGCAAATCTTTTGCATACGGTGTCCATTTTGGGTCCATAATCACATTTCAGAAAAGCTCGTGACAATTTGAAACGACGGTCGTGTGGGAGAACATGCACTTGCATACATGGAACACTTGGAATATCAGTTTTCGAAAAAATTGGCATAACTTTTGCAAACGATGCCCATTTTTGGTCTATAATCACATTTTGAAAAGCTCACGATGATTTGGAACGAGGTTCATGTGGGAGAACTGACACTTACGTAAACGGAATGCTTGGATTGGTAGTTTTTGAAAAATTGGCATGACTTCCTCGCCCATAACCACATTTCAAAAATCTCGCGACAATTTGAAAAGAGGTATGAGTGGGAAAATAGGTACTTATGTACACGGAATGCTTGGATTGTCAGTTTTTTAAAATTGGCATAACTTTTGTATACGGTGTCCATTTTAGGCACATAGCCACATTTCGAAAAGCTTGCGATGATTCAGAATGAGGTTTGTGTGGGAGAACGGGGACTTGCATACACGGAATGCTTGGATTGTCAGTTTTCAAAAAAATTGGCATAACTTTTGCATAAGGTGTCTATTTTGGGCCCATAACCACATTTCAAAAACCACTCGATGATTCGGAATGAGGTTCGTGTGGGAGAAGGGGCACTTAGGTATACAGAATGATTAGATTGTCAATTTTCAAAAAAATTGGCATAACTTTCACATACGGTGTCCATTTTGGGCCAATAACCACATTTCAGAAAGCTTGTGACGATTCGGAACGAGGTTCATGTGGGAGAACTGGTACATGCATACACAAAAAAGCTTAGATTGTTAGTTTTCAAAAAAACTGCCATAACATTCACATACAGTGTCCGTTTTGGTCGTATAACAACACTTTCGGAAAGCTCGCGACAATTCAAAACTAGATTCATGTGGAAGAACATGCACTGTGTACACAAAACGTTTGAATTGTCTGTTTTCAAAAAAAAAATTGGCATAATTTTCACATATGGTGTTCATTTTTTGCCCATAACCACATTTCGAAAAGTTCGTGACAATTCAGAATGATGCTCATGTGGAAGAACAGGCACTCGCGTACACGGAACGCTTGGATTTTTAGTTTTCAAAAAAATTGGCATAACTTTCACATATGGTGTTCATTTTTGGCCCATAACCACATTTTGAAAAGCTCGTGACGATTCGAAACGAGGTTCATGTGGAAGAACAGGCACTTGCATACACAGAACGCTTGGATTGTCAGTTTTCAAAAAAATTGGCGTAACTTTCACATAAGTGGTCCATTTTAGGCCCATAACCACATTCCAAAAAGCTCACGACAATTCGAAACGAGGTTCGTGTGGAAGAACAGACACTTGCATACACGAAACATTTGGATGGTCAGTTTTTCAAAAAAGTTGGCATAACTTTCGCATGCAATGTTCGTTTTGGACCCATAACCACATTTTAGAAAGCTCGCGATGATTTGGAATAAAGTTCACGTGGGAGAACAGCCATTTGTGTGTAAGAAACACATGGATTGGTAATTTTCAAAAAAAATTGGCAAATCTTTCGTATACGGAGTCCGTTTTGGGCCCATAACCACATTTCAAAAAGCTTACGATGATTCAAAATGAGATATGTTTGGGTGAACAGGCACTTGCATACACCGAACGATTGGATTGTCGATTTTCGAAAAAATTTGCAAAACATTCACATACGATGCCCTTTTTGGCCCATAACCACATTTCAGAAAAAGCTCGCAATGATTCAGAATTAGGTTCATGCAGAAGAACAGGCTCCTACATACATGAAATGATTTGATTGTCAGTTTTCGAAAAAAATAAGCATAACTTTCACATACGGTATCCGTTTTGGGCCCATAACCACATTTCAAAAAGGTCGCAATGATTCGGAACAACGTTCGTGTGGGAGAATAGGCACTTGCGTACACAGACTGCTTGGATTGTCAATTTTTGAAAAAATTGGCATAACTTTCGCATACTGTACCTGCTTTCGGCCTATAACCACATTTTGAAAAGCTCACGACGATTCAAAATTAGGTTCTTGTGGAAGAACAGGCCCTTACGTACACGAAATGCTTGGAGTGTCAGTTTTTGAAAAAATTGGCAAAAATTTCGTATACGGAGTCCGTTTTGGACCCATAACTGCATTTTGAAAAGCTCATGACGATTTATAACGAGTTTCGTGTGGACGAACAGGCACTTGTGCACACAGAACGCTTGGATTGTCTATTTTCGAAAAAATTGGCATAACTTTCGCATACAGTGTCCATTTTGCATCCATAACTCCATTTTGAAAAGCTCGCGACGATTCAGAATGAGATTTGGGTGGGTGAATGGGAACTTGTGTACATGGAACTCAAGGATTGTCAGTTTTCAAAAAATTGGCATAACTATCACATACGATGTCCATTTTGGGCCCGTAACCTCATTTCAAAAAGGTCGCGACGATTCGGACGAGATTCATGTGGAAGAACAGGTCCTTATGTACACGAAACGCTTGGATTGTTAATTTTCAAAAAAATCGTGACGATTCAGAACGAGGTTAATGTGGGAGAACAGACACTTGCGTACACGGAATGGTTGGATTGTTAGTTTTCAAAAAACTTGCAAAACTTTCGCATACAGTGTCCGTTTTAGGCCCATAACCGCCTTTCGAAAGGCTTGTGACACTTTGGAACAAGGTTCATGTCGGAGAACGGGCATTTGTATAAATGAGATGCTTGGATTGTCAGTTTTCGAAAAAATTGGCATAACTTTCATATACGGTGTCCCTTTTGAGCCCATAACCACATTTTAAAAAGCTCGCGACGATTTGGAATGAGTTCGTGTGGGAGAATCGGCACTTACGTATACGAAACGCTAGGATAGTCAGTTTTCAAAAATTTGGCATAACTTCCGTATACAGTGTCCGTTTTGGGGCCATAACCACATCTCGGAAAGCTCGCAATGATTCGGAATGAAGTTTGTGTGGGAGAATTGGCACTTGCGTACACGGAATGCTTGGATTGTCAATTTTCAAAAAATTGGCATAACTTCTATATACGGTGTCCGTTTTGGGCCCAAAGGTACATTTTGAAAAGTCGTGATGATTTAGAAAAAGTTACGTGTGGGAGAACATACACGAAATACTTGGATTGTTAGTTTTCGAAAAATTGGCATAACATTCGTATACGATTTCCATTTTGAGCCCATAGTCATATTTCGAAAAGCTCGCGACGATTCGGAACAAGGATCATGGGAAAACGAGCACTGCATATACGGAACACTTGGATTGTCAGTTTTCAAAAAAATTGGGATAACTTCTGTATACGGTGTCCGTTTTGGGCCCATAACCAAATTTCGAAAAGCTTACGATGATTCGGAATGAGGTTTGTGTGGGAGAATGGGCACTTGCGCATACGGAGTGCTTGGATTGTCAATTTTTGAAAAAATTGGTATAACTTTCGCATATGGTGTCCAATTTGGGCCCATAACCACATTTTGGAAAGCACGCGATGATTCGAAACGAGGTTCATGTAGGAGAACTGGCACTTGTGTACACAAAAAACTTGGATTTTCAGTTTTCAAAAAAATTGGCGTAACACAGACACTTGCGTATATGGAACGCTTGGATTGTCAATTTTCAAAAAAATGGCATAACTTTTGCATACGGTGTCTATTTTGGGCCCATAACCACATTTAGAAAAGCTAGTGATGATTCGAAATGAGGTTCGTGTGGGAGAACAGGCACTCGCGTATACGAAATGCTTCAATTGTTAGTTTTTGAAAAAATTGCATAACTTTTGCATATGATGTCCGTTTTGGGCACATAACCACATTTTAGAAAGCTCGCGATGATTGGGAATGAGGTTCATGTGGGAGAATTTGCACTTGCGTACACAAAAAGCTTAGATTGTCAATTTTTGACGAAATTGGCATAACTTTCGCATACGATGTCCATTTTTATCCCATTTTACATTTCGAAAAGCTCGCGACGATTCAAAACTAGGTTCATGTGGAAGAACAGGTACTTGCATACATAGAACGCTTCAATTGTCAGTTTTCAAAAAATTGACATAATTTTCACATACGATGTTCATTTTTGGCCCATAACCACATTTCAGAAAGCTCGTGACGATTCAGAATGAGGTTCATGTGGAAGAACAGGCACTTGTGTACACGAAAAGCTTGGATTGTCAGCTTTCAAAAAAATGGCATAACTTTCACATACGTGGTCCGTTTTGGGCCTATAACCACATTTCAAAAAGTTCGTGACAATTCAGAATGAGGTTCATGTGGAAGAATGGGCTCTTGCATACATGAAATGTTTGGATTGTCAATTTTTGAAAAATTAGCATAACTTCCGCATGCGATGTGCGTTTTGGGCCCATAACCACATTTCGAAAGGCTCGCGATGATTCGAAATGAGGTTTGTGTGGGAGAATGGGCACTTGCATACACGAAATGCTGGGACTATCAACTTTTGAAAAAATTGGCAAATCATTCACATATGGTGTTCATTTTGGGCCCATAACCACATTTCAAAAAGCTCGCAATGATTTAGAACGACATTCGTGTGGGAGAATAGGCACTTGCATGGATGGAATGCTTGAATTGTCAATTTTCGAAAAAATTGGCATAACTTTTACATACGTGTTCCGTTTTCGGTCCATAACCACATTTCAAAAAGCTTGCGATAATTCGAAATGAGGTTCTTGTTGAAGAATAGGCACTTGCATACACAAAACGTATCGATTGTCAGTTTTCGAAAAAATTGGCATAACTTTTGCATACGATGTCCATTTTGGGCCCATAACCTCATGTCAGAAAGCTCATGACAATTCCAAATGAGGTTCTTGTGGGAGAACGAGCATTTGCACACACAAAATGCTTGGATTGATAGTTTTCAAAAAATTTAGGAAATCTTTCACATATGTTGTCCATTTTGGGCCCATAACCACATTTCGGAATGCTCGCGACGATTCGAAACGAGGTTTGTTTGAGCGAATAGGCAATTGCATACACAGAATGCTTGGATTGTCGGTTTTAAAAAAATTAGCAGAACTTTTGCATACGATGCCTGCTTTTAGCCCATAACCACATTTCAAAAAGCTCGCAATGGTTCAAAATGAGGTTCACGTCGGAGAACTGGCACTTGTGTACGTGGAACGCTTGGATTGACCATTTTAGAAAAAATTGCAAATCTTTGCATATGGTGTCCGTTTTGGGCCTATAACCACATTTCAAAAAGCTCATGACGATTCAAAACAACGTTCGTGTAGGAGAATAGGCACTTGCGTGTACGGAATACTTGGATTGTTAGTTTTCGAAAAAATTGGATAACTTTCAAAAATGATGCCTGCTTTTGGTCCATAACCACATTTCGGAAAGCTCGCTACGATTCGAAACAAGGTTCATGTGGAAGAATCGAGACTTGCGTACACGGAACGCTTGGATTGTCAATTTTCGAAAAATTGGCATAACTTCCGCATACAGTGTCCGTTTTGGGCCCATAACCACATTTTGAAAAGCTCGCGACAATTCAAAAAGAGGTACGTGTGGAAGAATAGGCACTTACGTACACAAAATGCTTGAATTGCCGATTTTCATAACTTTTGTATACGGTGTCCGTTTGGAGCCCATAGCCACATTTCGAAAAGCTCGCAACGATTTGGAATGAGGTTCGTGTGGAAAACTGGCACTTGCGTGCATGGAACACTTGGATTGTTAGTTTTCAAAAAAATTGGCATAACTTTTGCATATGGTGTCCATTTTGGGTCCATAACTAGATTTCAAAAAGCTCGTGATAATTTGGAATGAGGTTCATGTGGGAGAACGGACACTTGCGTATACGGAATGATTGGATTGTTAGTTTTCAAAAAAATTGGCATAACTTTCACATACGGTGTTCGTTTTGGGCCCATAACCACATTTCAGAAATCTCGTGACGATTCGAAATGAGGTTCGTGTGGGAGAACTGGCACTTCCATACACAAAAAGCTTAGATTGTTAGTTTTCGAAAAAATTGCCATAACATTCACATACGGTGCCTGTTTTGGTCCCATAATTACACTTTTGAAAAGCTCGCGATGATTCGAAACTAGGTTTATGTGGAAGTACAGGCATTTGCGTACACAGAACGGTTGGATTGTCAATTTTCTAAAAAATTGGCATAACTTTCACATACGGTGTTCATTTTTGGCCCATAACCACATTTCAAAAAGCTCGCGATGATTCGGAACGAGGTTCATGTGGAAGAATAGGCACTTGCATACACGAAAAGCTTGGATTGTCAGTTTTCAAAAAAATTTGGATAAATTTCACATACGTGGTCCATTTTGGGCCCATAACCACATTTCAAAAAGTTTGCGACAATTCGGAACGAGTTTCGTGTGGAAGAACAATCACTTGCGTACATGGAACGTTTGGATTGTCAATTTTAAAAAAATTAGCATAACTATCGCATGCGATGTTCATTTTGGACCCATAATCACATTTCAGAAAGCTCGCGACGATTTGAAATGAAGTTCGTGTGGAAGAACGAGCACTTGCTTGCACGGAACACTTGGATTGACAATTTTCAAAAAAAATGGCAGATCTTTCTCATAGGGAGTCCATTTGGGCCCATAACCACGTTGTGAAAAGCTCGCGACTATTCAGAATATGTAAGTTTGGTTGAATAGGCACTTACGTACACCGAACGCTTGGATTGTCGATTTTCGAAAAAATTGGTAAAACTTTCGTACACAATACACTTTTTGGCCCATAACCACATTTCAGAAAGCTCACGACGATTTGGATTGATCTTGAAAAACTGGCACTTGCGTATATGGATCACTTAGATTGACAATTTTCTAAAAAATTGGCAAATCTTTCGCCTACGGTATCCATTTTGGACCCATAACCACATTACGAAAAGCTCACGACAATTTAAAATGACATTCGTGTGGGAGGATAGGCACTTACATACATAGAATGCATGGATTGTCAATTTTTGAAAAAATTGGCATAACTTTCTCATACCGTGTCTGATTTGGTCCCATAACCACATTTCGAAAAGCTCATGACGATTCTGAACTAGGTTCATGAGGAAGAACAGACACTTGCGTACACGGAATGCTTGGATTGTCAATTTTTGAAAAAATTGGCATAACTTTCGTATACAGAGTCCGTTTTGGACCCATAACCACATTTCAAAAAGCTCGCGATGATTCAAAATGTGGTTCATGTGGAAGAATAGGCATTACGTACACGGAATGTTTGGATTGTCAATTTTTGATAAAAATGGCATAACTTTCCCATACAATGTTGGTTTTGTGCCCATGACCACATTTCAAAAAGCTCGCGACAATTCGGAACGAGTTTCATGTGGACGAACAGGCACTTGAGCACACGAAATGCTTGGATTGTCAGTTTTCGAAGAAAATGGCATAACTTTTGCCTACGATGTCCGTTTTGGCCACATAACCCCATCTTGAATATCTCGCAACGATTCGGTACGAGGTTCATGTGGGTAAACAGGTAATTGCATACACAGAACGCTTAGATTGTTAGTTTTCAAAAAAATTGGCAAAACTTTCACATACGGTGTCCATTTTGGGCGTATAACCACATTCCACAAAGCTCGCAATGAGTCAGAGGAGGTTTGTGTGGAAGAATAGGCTCTTCCATGCACAAAATGCTTAGATTTTTAGTTTTCAAAAAAATTTGAATAACCTGCGCATACGGTGTCTATTTTGGGCCTATAACCACATTTCAGAAAGCTCGTGATGATTTGGAATGAGGTTAGTGTGGGAGAACAAGCACTTGCATACACGGAATGCTTGGATTGTCAGTTTTTGAAAAATATTGGCATAACTTTCACATACGGTGTCCGTCTTAGGTCCATAACCACATTTCAAAAAGCTCGCAATGATTCGAAATGAGGTTCATGTGGGAGAACTAGCACTTACATACACGGAACGCATGGATTATCAATTGTCGAAAAAATTGGCATAACTTTCACATACGGTGTCCTTCTTATGTCCATAACCACATTTCGGAAAGTTCACAATGATTCGGAAAGAGGTTCGTGTGGGAGAATTGGCACATGCATACACGGAATGCTTTGATTGTTAATTTTCCAAAAAAAATTTGCATAACTTTCTCATACGATGTCAGTTTTGGAGCCATAACCAATTTCGAAAAGCTCGCGATGATTCGAAATGAGGCTCATGGGGAAGAACATGCACTTGCGTACATGGAATGCTTGGATTGTCAGTTTTCGAAAAAATTGGCATAACTTTCGTATACGGTGTCCATCTTGGGCCCATAACCACATTTCGAAAAGTTCGCAATGATTCAGATTGAGGTTCGTGTGGAAGAGTGGGTACTTGTGTACACGGATTGCTTGGATTGTAAGTTTTTGAAAAAATTGGCATAACTTTTGCGTACAGTGTCCATTTTGGCCCCATAATCACATTTTGAAAAGTTCACGACTATTCGGAACGAGGTTCGCATGGGAGAACGAGCACTTGCGTACACGAAATGCTTGGATTGATAATTTTTAAAAAATTTGCCAATCATTCGCATACGGTGTCCATTTTGGGCCCATAACCACGTTTCGAAAAGCTCGCGACGATTCGGAACGATTTTCGTGTGGGAGAACTGGCACTTGTGTACACAGAATGCTTGGATTGTTAATTTTTAAAAAAAAAATTGGCATAACTTTTGCATACGGTGTCCGCTTTGGGCCCATAACCACATTTCAAAAAGATCGCGATGATTCAAAAAGAGTTATGTGTGGGAGAACAGATACTTACGTACACAGAATGGTTGGATTACCAATTTTTGAAAAATTGACATAACTTTCGTATATGGTGTCTGTTTTGGGCCCATAACCACATTTTGAAAAGCTCGCGACGATTCGAAACGAGGATCGTAGGAGAACGGACATTACGTACACGAAATGCTTGGATTGTCAGTTTTCAAAAAAATTGACATAACTTTTGCATACGGTGTCTGTTTTGGGCCCATGACCACATTTCAAAAAGCTCGCGATGATTCGAAATGAGGTTCATGTGGGAGAATGGGCACCTGCGTATAGGGAACGTTTAGATTGTCAGTTTTTGAAAAAATTAGCATAACTTTCGTATTCTGTGTTCGTTTTGGGCCAATAACCACATTTTAGGAAGCACGCGATGATTCGGAACGAGGTTCATGTAGGAGAATTGGCACTTGCAACACAAAAAACTTGGATTATCAATTTTCGAAAAAATTGGTATAACTTTTTCATATGGTGTCCGTTTTAGTACCATAACCACATTTCGAAAAGCTCGCGATGAATCAAAACTAGGTTCATGTGAAAGAATAGGCACTTGCATACACGAAATGATTGGATTGTCAGTTTTCAAAACAATTGGCATAACTTTCACATACAGTGTTTGTTTTTGGCCCATAACCACATTTCAGAAAGCTCACGACGATTCGGAATGAGGTTCGTGTGGAAGAACGGGCACTTGTGTACACAAAAAGCTTAGATTGTCAATTTTCAAAAGAATTGGCATAACTTTCACATACGTGGTCCGTTTTGGGCCCATAACCACATTTCAAAAAGGTCGCGACAATTCGAAACGAGGTTCGTGTGGAAGAACAGGCACTTGCACACACGAAAAAGTTTAGATTGTCAATTTTCGAAAATTTTGTGCATAACTTTCGCATGCGATGTCCATTTTGGGCCCATAACCATATTTTAGAAAGCTTGTGACGATTCGGAATGAAGTTTGTGTAGGAGAACGGGCACTTGTGTGCACGGATCGCTTGGATTGACAATTTTCAAAAAAATTGGCAAATCTTTCGCATACGGAGTCCATTTTGGGCCTATAGCCACATTTCAAAAATTTCACGATGATTCGAAACGACATTCATGTGGGAGAATAGGCACTTGCGTACATGGAACGCTTGGATTGTCAGTTTTCGAAAAAATTGACATAACTTTCGCATACCGTGCCAGATTTGGTCCCATAACCACATTTCGAAAAGCTCGCGACGATTTCAAACTAGGTTCATGTGGAAGAACAGACACTTGCATACACGGAATGCTTGGATTGTCAATTTTTGAAAAAATTGGCATAACTTTCGTATACAGAGTTCATTTTGGACCCATAACCACATTTCGGAAAGCTCGCAACGATTCAAAAAAATGTTTGTGTGGAAGAATAGGCATTACGTACACGGAATGCTTGGATTGTCAGTTTTCGAAAAAATTGGCATAACTTTCCCATATAGTGTCAGTTTTGTGCCCATAACCACATTTCAAAAAGTTTGCGACGATTCGGAATGAGTTTTGTGTGGATGAATAAGCACTTGCACACATGAAACGCTTGGATTGTCAATTTTCGAAGAAAATTGCATTGCGAAAGCTTGCGATGATTCGGAATGAAGTTTGTGTGGGAGAACGGGCACTTGTGTGCACGGATCGCTTGGATTGACAATTTTCAAAAAAATGGCAAATCTTTCACATACGGAGTCCGTTTTGGGCCTATAACCACATTTTGAAAAGCTCGCGATGATTCAAAAGGAGGTATGTTTGGGTGACCAAGCACTTGCGTACACCGAACGCTTGGATTGTGAATTTTTGAAAAAATTAGCAAAACTTTCGCCTACGATGCTCGTTTTTGGCTCATAACCACATTTCGAAAAGCTCGCGACGATTCGGAATGAGGTTCATCTCAAAAAATTGGCACTTGCATACATGGAACGCTTGGACTGATAATTTTCCAAAAAAATTGCTAATCTTTCACATAGGGTGTTCTTTTTAGGCTCATAACCACATTTCAAAAAGCTCGTGACGATTCGAAATGACGATTGTGTGGGAGAATAGGTACTTGCGTACATGGAAGGCTTGAATTGTCAGTTTTTGAAAAAATCGTCATAACTTTTGCATACCGCGTCTGATTTGGGCCCATGAACTTATTTCGAAAAGCTCACGATGATTCAGAACAAGGTTCATTTGGAAGAACAGGCACTTGCATACACGGAACGCTTTGATTGTCAATTTTCAAAAAAATTGGCATAACTTTCACATACGGTGTCCGTTTTGGGCCCATAACACCATCTTGAAAGCTCGCGACGATTCAATATGAGGTTCGTGTGGGTGAACGGGCACTTGCATACACGGAATGCTTGGATTGTCAATTTTTGAAAAAATTGGCATAACTTTCACATAAGGTGTCCATTTTGGGTCCATAACCACATTTCGCAAAGCTTGCAATGATTTCATGGAGGTTCGTGTGGAAGAACAGGCACTTACATACACGAAACGCATGGATTGTTAGTTTTCGAAAAAAATTTGAGTAACCTTCGCTTAAGGTGTCCATTTTAGGCCCATAACCACATTTCAGAAAGCTCGTGATGATTCGCAACGAGGTTAATGTGGGAGACAAAGCACTTGCGTACACGGAATGCTTAGATTGTCCGTTTCCAAAAAATTGGCATAACTTTCACATACGGTGTCCGTCTTGGGCCGATAACCACATTTTGGAAAGTTTACGACGATTTGGAACGATGTTCGTGTGGAATGAAAGGCACTTGCATACACGAAATGCTTGGATTGCCAGTTTTCGAAAAACTTGGCATAACTTTCGCATACAATATCCGTTTTGGGGCCATAAACCCATTTTGAAAAGCTCGCAATGATTCAGAATGAGGTTCATGTGGGTGAACAGGAACATTCGTACATAGAATGCTTGGATTGTCAATTTTCAAAAAAATGGGCATAACTTTCACATACGGTGTTTGTTTTGGGCCCATAATACCATTTTGAAAAGCTTGCGACGAGCCGTAATGAGGTTCGAGTGGGTGAACGGGCACACGCATACACGAAACGCTTGGATTGGTAGTTTTTGAAAAAATTGGCATAACTTTAGCATACGGTGTCCATAACCACATTTCGAAATGTTTGCCACAATTCAGAACAAGGTTCATGTGGGAGAACAGGCACTTGCGTACACGAAACATTTGGATCATCATTTTTCCAAAAAATTGGCATAACTTTTCGCATATGGTGTCCATTTGGGGCTCATAACCACATTTCGGACATTTCGTGACGATTCAGAGTAAGGTTCGTGTGGGAAATTGGCACTCGCATACATGAAATGCTTGGATTGTCAGTTTTCAAAAAAAATTAGCATAACTTTCGCATACGGTGTCCGTCTTGGGCACATAACCACATTATGAAAAGCTCGCGACGATTTGAAATGAGGTTCGTGTGGGATAAATGGTACTTGCATCCACTTGGATTTTTAGTTTTCGAAAAAATTAGCATAACTTTCGAATCGGTGTCCATTTTAGGCCCATAACCACATTTCAGAAAGCTCGCAACGATTTTAAATGAGGCTCGTGTCGGAGAACAGGAACTTATGTATATGGAACGCTTGGACTGTCAGTTTTCAAAAAAATTGGCATAAAGTTCACATACGGTATCCGTCTTAGGCCCATAAATACATTTCAAAAAGTACGCGATGATTCGAAACGAGGTTCATGTTAAAGAACAGGTACTTGAGTACACAGAATGCTTGGATTGCAAGTTTTTGAAAAAGTTTTCATAACTTTTGCATACGATGTCCGTTTTGAGCCCATAACCACATTTTGGAAAGCTCGCGAAGATTCGAAATGAGGTTTATGTGGAAGAATGGGCATCTACATACATGGAACACTTGGATTTTTAGTTTTCAAAAAATTGGCACAACTTTCGTATACGGTGTCCGTTTTGGGCCTATAACCACATTTCGAAAAGCTTGCGACGATTTGGAACAAGGTTCATGTGGGAGAATTGACACTTATGTACACGAAATGCTTTGATTGTCGATTTTCAAAAAAATTGGCGTAACCTTCGTATACGGCGTCCATTTAGGGCCCATAACCACATTTCTAAAAGCTCACGACGATTCGGAAAGAGGTTCGTGTTGGAGACCTAGCACTGGTGTACACAGAAAGCTTGGATTGTCAATTTTTGAAAAAATTGGCATAACTTTCGCATACGGTATCCTTGTTGGCCCATAACCAAATTTTGGAAAGCTCGCAACGATTCGACAGTAAGTTTATGTGGAAGAATAGGCATTTGCATACACGGAACGTTTGGATTGTCAGTTTTCAAAAAAATTGGCATAACTTTTGTATACGTCGTTTGTTTTTGGCCCATAACCACATTTCGAAAAGCTCGTGACGATTCGAAATGAGGTTCCTAAGGAAGAACAGGCACTTTCGTACACAGAATGCTTGGATCGTTAGTTTTTGAAAGAATTGGTATAACTTTTGCATACGGTGTCCTTGTTGGGCCATAACCACATTTTGGAAAGCTCGCGACGATTCGGCACTAAGTTCACGTGGAAGAATAGGCACTTGCGTACACGGAACGCTTGGATTGTTTGTTTTAAAAAAAAAGGGCATAACTTTCGCATACGGCGTTTGTTTTTGGCCCATAACCACATTTCGAAAAGCTCGTGATGATTTAGAACAAGGTTCCTGTGGAAGAACAGGTACTTGCGTACAGGAAACACTTGGATTTTCAATTTTGGAAAAAATTGGTATAACCTTTGTATACGGTGTTCGTTATGGGCCCATAACCACATTTTGGAAAGTGCACAACAATTTGGAATGAGGTTCGTGTGGGAGAAGAGGCACTTACGTACACGAAACATTTAGATTGTCAGTTTTCGAAAAAATTGGCATAACTTTCACATACGGTGTTCGTTTTGGGCCCATAACCACATTTCGAAAAGGCCGCAAAGATTTAGAACAAGGTTCATGTGGAAAATTTGGCACTTGTGTACAAGGAATGCTTGGATTGTCAATTTTCAAAAAAATTGGCATAACTTTCGCGTATGGTGTCTGTTTTTGGCCCATAACCACATTTTGGAAAGCTCGTGATGTTTCGGAATGAGGTTCGTGTCGAAGAACAGGCACTTGTGTACAGGAATGCATGGATTAACAATTTTTGAAAAAATTTGCATAACTTTCGCATACGGTGTTTGTTTTAGACCCATAACCACATTTCGAAAGGCTCGCAACAATTCAAAATTAGGTACGTGTAGGAGAACCGACACTTGTATACACGAAATGCTTAGATTGTCAGTTTTCGAAACAATTCGTGTAACCTTCATATATGGTGTTCGTTTTGGGCCCATAACCACATTTCGAAAAGCTCACGATGATTTGGAACGAGGTTCGTGTTGGAGAACTGGCGCTTGCGTACATAGAAAGCTTGGATTGTCAGTTTTCAAAAAAAATGGCAAAACTTTCACATACGATATCCTTATTGGACCATAACCACATTTCAAAAAGCTCGTGACGATTTGAAACTAATTTCATGTGGAAGAATAGGTACATGCGTCTACGGAACACTTGGATTGTCAGTTTTCAAAAAAAATTGGCATAACTTTCGCATACGGTGTTTATTTTTGGCCACAACCACATTTGGAAAAGCTTGTGACGATTCAGAATGAGGTTCGTGTGGAAGACCACGCACTTACGTACACGGAATGTTTGGATTGTCAGTTTTCGAAAAAATTGGCATAACTTTCACATATGGGGTCCGTTTTGTGCCCATAACCACATTTCAAAAAGCTTGCGACGATTCAGAATGAGGTTCGTGTGGAAGAATGGGCGCTTACGTACACGGAACGTTTGGATTGTCAGTTTTCAAAAAAATTGGCATAACTTTTGTATATAGTATCTCTGTTGGGCCCATAAACACATGTCAAAAAGTGCGCAATGATTTGAAATGAAGTTCATGTCGAAGAACAGGCACTTCCATACACGGAACGCTTGGATTGCAAGTTTTTGAAAAAAATTGCATAACTTTTGTATACAGTGTCCGTTTTGGGCCCATAACCACATTTCAAAAAGCTCACGACGATTCGGAACAAGGTTCATGTGGAAGAATGGGCACATGCATACGCGGAACACCTGTATTTTCAATTTTTGAAAAATTGGTACAACTTTCGCATACGGTTTTCGTTTTGAGCCCAAAACCACATTTCGGAAAGCTCGCGATGATTCGGAATGTGGTTCTTGTGGGAGAATCAACACTTATGTACACAGAATGCTTGGATTGTTAGTTTTTAAAAAAACTATCGTAACCTTTGCATGCGATGTTCGTTTTGGGTCCATAACCACATTTCAAAAAGCTCGCATACACGGAATGCTTGGATTGTCAGTTTTCAAAAAAATTGGCATAACTTTCACATATGGTGTCCGTTTTGGGCCTATAACCACATTTCAGAAAGCTCGCGACGATTCGAAACGAGGTTCGGGTGAGAGAAGTGGCACTTGCATCCGCTTAGATTGTTAATTTTTAAAAAAATTGGCATAACTTTCACATACGGTGTCCATTTTGGGCCTATAACCACATTTCGAAAAGCTCGTGACGATTCGGAACAAGGTTCGGGTAGGAGAAATGGTACTTGCATCCGCTTCGATTGTCAGTTTTCGAAAAAATTGGCATAACTTTTGCATACGGTGTCTGTTTTGGGCCAATAACCCCATTTCGGAAAGCTCGATTTAGAATGAAATTTGTGTCGAAAAATCGGAACTGGCATACACGAAACGCTTAGACTATCTGTTTTTGAAAAAATTGGCATAACTTTCGTATACAACGTCCGTTTTGGGCCCATAACCACATCTCAAAAAGCTCGGGACAATTCAAAATGAGGTTCATATGGAAGAACACGCACTTCCGTACACGAAATGCTAGGATTTTCAATTTTGGAAAAAATTGGCATAACCTTTGCATACGGTATTCATTATGGGCCCATAACCACATTTCAAAAAGCTCATAACGATTCGAAATGAGGTTCGTGTGGTAGAACAGGCACTTGCGTGCCCGAAATGCTTGAATTGTCAGTTTTTAAAAAAATTGGCATAACTTTCACATACAGTGTCCGTTTTGGGCCCATAACCACATTTTGAAAAGCTCGCAACAATTCGAAATGAGGTTCGTGTGAGAGAATAGGCACTTGCGTACACGAAACATTTGGATTGTCAGTTTTCGAAAAAATTGGCATAACTTTCGCATACGGTGTCTTTTTTTGGCCCATAACCACATTTCGGATAGCTCGTGACGATTTAGAATGAGGTTCACGTTGGAAATTAGCACTTACATACACGAAATGCTTAGAATGTCAGTTTTCAAAAAAATTGGCATAACTTTCGCGTACAGTGTCCGTTTTGGGCACATAACCACATTTCAAAAAGGTTACGACGATTCGAAACGAGGTTCATGTGGGAGAAATGGCATTTGCATCTGCTTGGATTGTCAGTCTTCAAAAAAATTGGCATAAGTTTCGAATACAGTGTCCATTTTGGGCCCATAACCACATTTCAGAATGTTCGTGACGATTTTGAACGAGGTTTGTATCGGAGAACAGGAACTTGCGTACATAGAATGCTTGGACTTTCAGTTTTCAAAAGAATTGGTATAACTTTCAAATACAGTGTCCGTTTTTGGCCTATAACCACATTTTGGAAATCTCGCGATGATTCGGAATGAGGTTCGTGCGGAAGAATGGGCACTTCCGTACATGAAATGCTTAGATTTTTAGTTTTCAAAAAAATTGTCATAACCTTCACATATGATGTTCATTTTGGGCCCATTACCACATTTCAAAAATCTAGGTACAATTCGGAACGAGGTTTGTGTGAGAGAACAGGCACTTGCGTACACGAAACATTTGCATTGTCAGTTTTCGAAAAAATTGGGATAACTTTCGTATACGGTGTCCGTTTTGGGCGCATAACCACATTTCAAAAAGCTCACGACGATTTAGAATGAGATTCACGTGGGAAAATTAGAACTTGCGTACACGGAATGCCTGGATTGTTAGTTTTCACAAAAATTAGCATAAATATCTCATACGATGTCTGTTTTTGGCCCAAAACCACATTTTGGAAAGCTTGCAACGATTCGGAACAATGTTCATGTCAAAGAATAGGCATTGGTGTACACGGAATACTTGGATTGCCAGTTTTTGAAAAAAATTGCATAACTTTCACGTACAGTGTCTATTTTGGGCCCATAACCACTTTCGGATGGCTCAAGACGGCTCGAAACTAGGTTAGTGTGGAAGAATAGGTACTTGTAAACACAGAACGCTTGGATTGTCAGTTGTTCAAAAAATTGGAATAATTTTCACATACGGTGTTCGTTTTGGACCCTTAATCGTATTTCAAAAAGCTCGTGACTATTCGGAACGAGATTTGTGTGGGAGAACTGGCACTTGCATACGGGGAATGCTTGGTTTGTCAGTTTTCAAAAAAATTGGCACAACTCTCGCAAATGGTGTCCGTCTTGGGCCCATAACCACATTTCAAAAAGCTCGTGATGATTTGGAACGAGGTTCGTTTGGAAGAACAAGCACTTGCGTATACGGAATGCTTGGATTGTTAGTTTTCGAAGAAATTGGTATAACTTTCACATACGTTGACCATTTTTTACCCATAATCACATTTTGAAAAGCTCACGATTCAGAAAGGGGTTCGCGTGGAAAAATCGACACTTGTATACACAGAACGCTTGGATTGTCAGTTTTCAAAAAAATTGGCATAACCTTTCCATACGGTGTCCGCTTTGGCCCATACCACATTTTGGAAAGCTCACGACGGTTCGGAACGAGGTTTGTGGAGGACAAATGGCACTTGCATCCACTTGGATTGTCAATTTTCAAAAAAATTGGCATAACTTTCAGATATGGTGTCTGTTTTGGGCCAATAACCACATTTCGGAAAGCTCGCGATGATTCTGAACGAGGTTCGTGTTAGAGAACAGAAACTGGCAAACATGGAACACTTGGACTATCCGTTTTCAAAAAAAATTGGCGTAACCTTTGCATACAGTGTCCATTACGGGCCCATAACCACATTTCAGAAAGCTCGTGATGATTTGGAATGAGGTTTGAGTGGGAGAATCGACATTTGCGTACATGGAGCGCTTGAATTGTTAGTTTTCGAAAAAATTGGCGTAACCTTTGTATATGTGTCCATTTTGGGGCCATAACCACATTTCGAAAACATCGCGACGATTCGGAACGAGGTTCGTGTTGGAGAATTGGCACTTGCGTACACAGAAAGCTTGGATTGTCAATTTTCCAAAAAATTGCCATAACTTTCACATACGATGTCCTTGCTGGCCCAAAACCACATTTTCGAAAGCTTACGTTGACTCAACATCGTATTGACTCGACACTATGTTCTTGTTGAAGAACGGGCACTTATGTACACAGAATACTTGGATTGCCAATTTTTGAAAAAATTGGGAACGAGGTTCACGTGGGAGAACAGGCACTTGCATACACTGATCATTTGGATTGTCAGTTTTTGAAAAAATTGGCATAACTTCTGCATACGGTGTCTGTTTTGGGCCCATAACCACATTTCGGAAAGCTTACGATGATTCAGAACAAAGTTCGAGTGGGAAAATTGACACTTGCATACATGGAACGCTTGGATTGTTAGTTGTCAAAAAAATAGGCATAACTTTCGCATACGATGTCCGTTTGAGCCCATAACCGCATTTTAGAAAGCTCGCGACGATTCAAAATGAGGTTCGTGTGGAAAAATTGACACTTGCATATGAGGAAAGCTTTGATTGTTAGTTTTCGAAAAAATGGCATAACTTTTGCATATGGTGTCCGTTTTGGGCCTATAACCACATTTCGAAAACCTTGCGACGATCTGGAATGAGATTTGTGTGGAAGAACAGACACTTGCATACACCAAATGCTTGGATTGTTAGATTTCGAAAAAAATTGGCATAATTTTCACATACGACGACCGTTTTGGGCCCTTAATCACATTTTGAAAAGCTTGCGATGATTTGGAACGAGGTTCTTGTGGGAAAATCGTCATTTACATAAACAGAATGCATAGATTGTAAGTTTTCGAAAAAATTGGCACAACTTTTGCATACGGTGTCCGTTTTGGGCCCATAACCAAATTTCGAAAAGCTTGCGATGATTCTAAAATAGGTTCGTGTCGGAGAACAGGAACTTGCATACACGTAACGCTTGGACTGTTAGTTTTCAAAAAAATTGGCATAACTTTCACATATGATGTTCGTTTTGGGCCCAAAACCACATTTTGAAAACCTCGCGATGATTTGGAACGAGATTCGTGTGGAAGAACAGACACTTGCATACATCGAACGCTTGGATTGATAGATTTCGAAAAAATTGTCATAACTTTCACTTACGACGACCGTTTTGGGCCCTTAATCACATTTTGAAAAGCTCGCGATGATTTGGGACGAGATTCTTGTGGGAAAATCGGTATTTGCATAAACAGAATGCTTAGATTGTCAGTTTTCAAAAAAATTAAAAATTGGCACAACTTTTGCATACGGTGTCCATTTTGGGCCCATAGCCAAATTTTGAAAAGCTCGCGATGATTTTGAATGAGGTTTGTGTCGAAGAATAGGAACTTGCGTAAACGGAATGCTTGGACTGTTAGTTTTCAAAAAAATTGGCATAACTTTCGTATACGGTGTCCGATTTGGGCCCATAACCACATTTTGAAAAGCTCATGATGATTTGGAATGAGCTTCATGTGGGAGAACCGATACTTGCATACACGGAATACTTGGATTGTCAATTTTTGAAAAAATTGCCATAACCTTCGTATACGGTGTCCATTTTAGGGCCATGAACACATTTCAATAACCTTGCGATGATTCGGAATGAGGTTCGTGCTGGAGAACTGGCACTTGCATACACAAAAGGCTTGGATTGTCAGTTTTTCAAAAAATTGGCATAACTTTTGCATACGGTGTCTTTGTTGTCCAATAACCACATTTCGGAAAGCTCGCGATGACTCGACACTAAGATCTTATGGAAGAACAGGCACTTGTGTACACAGAATGCTTGGATTGTTAGTTTTCTTTTTTTTAGCCATAACCACATTTCAAAAAGCTCGAGACGATTCGAAACGAGGTTCGTGTGGAAGAATAGGTACTTGCGTACACTAAACGCTTGGATTGTCAATTTTCGAAAAAAATGGCATAACTTTCACATGCGAGGTCCATTTTGGTCCAATAACTGCATTTCAAAAAGCTTGCGACTATTCGGAACGAGGTTCATGTGGAAGAATAGGTACTTGCATACACGAAACGTTTGGATTGTCAATTTTTGAAAAAATTGGCTTAACTTTCACATACGGTGTCTGTCTTGTGCCCATAACCACATTTTGAAAAGAACGCGACGATTCAGGATGAGGTTCATGTTGAAGAACAGGCACTTGTGTACACGGAACGTTTGGATTGCCAGTTTTAGAAAAAAAATTGCATAACTTTCGCAGACGATGTCCATTTTAGGCCCATAACCACATTTCAAAAAGCTCGTGATGATTCGAAACTAGGTTCATGTGAAAGAATAGGGACATGAGTACACGAAATGCTTAGATTGTCAGTTGTCAAAAAAATTGGCGTAGCTTTCACATACTATGTCCATTTCGGGCCCATAACCACATTTCAGAAAGTTCGTGACGATTTGTAATGATGTTTGTGTGGAAGAACGAGCACTACCGTAAACGGAACGTTTGGATTTTTAGATTTCAAAAAATTGGCATAACCTTCACATATGGTGTCTGCTATGGGCCCATGACCACATTTCGAAAAGCTCGTGACATTTCGAAATGAGGTTCGTGAGGAAAGACAGACACTTGTGTGCACAAAACGCTTGGATTGTCAGTTTTCAAACAAATTGGCATAACTTTTGTATGCGGTGTCCATTATGGACCCATAACCACATTTCAAAAAGCTCGTGATGATTCGAAACAAGGTTCGAGTGGGTAAATGGGCACTTGCATACACAGAATGCTTGGATTGCCAGTTTTTGAAAAAAATTGCATAACATTCGTATACGGCGTCCATTTTGGGCGTATAACCATAATACGGAAAGCTCACGATGATTCGGAACTAGGTTCATGTGGAAGAATAGGCACTTACATACACGGAATGCTTGGATTGCCAGTGGTCAAAAAAATTGCCATAACTTTCATATACGGTGTCCGTTTTGGGCCCATAACCACATTTTTGAAAGCTCGCGGTGATTCGGAACGAGGTTCATGTGGAAGATCGAGCACTTCCGAACACAGAACACTTGGACTTTTATTTGTCAAAAAAATTGGTGTAACCTTCACATACGGTGTTTGTCATGTGCCCATAACCACATTTCGGAAAGCTCATGATGATTCGGAACAAGGTTCGTGGGGAAGGACAGACACTTGCATACACAGAATGAATGGATTGTCAGTTTTCGAAAAAATTGGCATAACTTTCGCATGCGGTGTCCATTATGGGCCCATAACCATATTTCAAAAAGTTCGTGACGATTCTGAACGAGGTTCAAGTGGGTGAACGGGCACTTGCATTCACGAAATATTTGGATTGTCAGTTTTTGAAAAAATTGGCCTAACAGTCACATACAGCGTCTGTTTTGGGCCCATAATCACATTTTGAAAAGCTTGCAATAATTCGAAATGAGGTTTATGTTGGTGAATAGGCACTTATGTACACGAAACATTTGGATTGTCAGTTTACAAAAAAATTGGCATAACTTTCACATACATTGTTCGTTTTAGGCCCATAAACACATTTCGAAAAGTTCTCGATGATTTAGAATGAGGTTCGCATGGGAAAATTGGCACTTGCATACAAGGAACGCTTAGATTGTCAGTTTTCAAAAAAAATTGGCATAACTTTCACATAAGATGTCCGTTTTGGGCCATCACCACATTTCGGAAAGCTCGCGACTATTCGGAACGAGGTTCATGTAGAAGAATAAGCACTTGCGTACATGGAACGCTTGAAATTCCAGTTTTTGAAAAAATTTGCATAACTTTCGCATACGGTGCCTGTTTTGTGCCCATAACCACATTTTATAAAGCTCGCGATGATTCGAAACTAGGTTAGTGTGGAAGAACAGGCACTTGCGTACACGGAATGCTTGGATTGTTAGTTGTCCAAAAAATTGGGAAAACTTTCGCGTACGGAGTTCGTTTTGGGCTAATAATCGCATTTTGGAAAGCTTGCGATGATTTGAAACAAGGTTCGTGTGGGAAAATTAACACTTGCGTACACTGAACGCTTGGAATGTTAGTTTTCGAAAAAATTGGCGTAACCTTCGCATACGATTTTCGTTTTAGGCCTATAACTACATTTCGAAAAGCTCGGGACGATTCAGAACGAGATTCGTGTGGGAGAACAGGCAGTTGCATCATGGAACACTTTGATTGTTAGTTTTCAAAATCATAACCACATTTTGAAAACCTCGCTACAATTTGGAACGAGGTTCGTGTTGGAGAACTGGCACATGCGACACAAAAAGCTTGGATTGTCAGTTTTTGAAAAAATTGGCATAACTTTCACATACAGTGTCCTTACTGGCCCATAACCACATTTCGGAAAGCTCGTGATGATTTGGAACGAGGTTCATGTGGACGAACAGGTACTTGCGTACACAGAATGCTTGAATTGTTAGTTTTCGAAAAAATTGGCATAACTTTCACATACTGTGACCATTTTTGACCCATAATCACATTTTGAAAAGATCGTGATGATTCGGAATGAGGTTCGTGTGGGAAAACCAGCACTTGGATACATAGAACGCTTGGATTATCAGTTTTCAAAAAAATTTGCATAACTTTTGTATACGGTGTCTGGGCCCATAACCACATTTCAAAAAGCTCACGACGATTCAAAACAAGGTTCGTGTGGGACAAACGACACTTGCATTCGCTCGGATTGTGAATTTTTGAAAAAATTAGCATAACTTTTAGATACGGTGTCCATTTTGGGCCCATAACCACATTTCGGAAAGCTCGTGACATTTCAGAACGAGGTTCGTGTGGAAGAACGGGCACCTACATACACAAAATGCTTGGATTTTCAATTTATAAAAAATTGGCATAACTTTCACATACGATGTCCATTTTAGGCCCATACCCACATTTCAGAAAGCTTGCGATGATTTGGAATGAGGCTTATGCGGGAGAACCAACACTTGCATACAAGGAATGCTTAGGTTGTCAGTTTCGAAAAAAATTGGCGCAACCTTCACACACGGTGTTCGTTTTGGGCGTATAACAACATTTCGAAAAGCTCGCGACGATTCGAAATGAGCGTCATCTTAGAGAACTAGCACTTACGTACAAGGAAAGCTTGGATTGTCAATTTTCCAAAAAAAAATTGTCATAACTTTTGTATACGGTGTCCTTGTTGGCCCATAACAACATTTTGAAAAGCTCGCAATGATTCGAAACTAAGTTCAAGTGGAAGAACAGGCACTTACGTACACGGAACGCTTGGATTATCAATTTTAAAAAAAAATTGGCATAACTTTCGCATACGGTATTTATTTTTGGCCCATAACTACATATCTGCAAGCTCGCGACGATTCAGAACAAGGTCTGTGTGGAAGAACAGGCACTTGCACACAGGGAACGCTTGGATTGTCAATTTTCGAAAAAATTGACATAACATTCACATACGGGGTCCGTTTTGGCCCATAACCACATTTCAAAAAGCTTGTGTCAATTCGGAACGAGGTTCATTGAAAGAACAAGCACTTGTGTACATAGGACGTTAGTATTGTCTATTTTCAAAAAAATTACCATAACTTTTGCATACAGTGTCTGTCTTAGGCCCATAAACACATTTCAAAAAGCGTGCGATGCTTCAAAACGAGGTTCATTGCGTACACGGATCGCTTGGATTTCCAATTTTTGAAAAAATTTGCATAACTTTTGCATATGGAGTCTGTTTTGGGCCCATAACCATATTTCTGAAAGCTTACGATGATTCGAAACGAAGTTCATGTGGAAGAACGGGCACTGCGTACACGGAACACTTAGATTGTCAGTTTTCAAAAAATTAGCATAACTTTCGAATACGGTGTCTATTTTGGTCCCATAACCGCATTTTAGAAAGCTCATGATGATTCGGAATGAGGTTCATGTGGGAGAACTAACAGTTACGTACACGAAAAGCTTGGATTTTCAACTTTTGCAAACCTTGGCATAACTTTCGCATACAGTGTCCTTGCCCATAACCACGTTTCGGAATGCTTGCGATGATTCGACACAAAGTTCAAGTGGAAGAACATGCACTTGCGTACACGGAACACATGGATTGTTAGTTTTCAAAAAACTTGTCGTAACTTTCACATACGGTGTTTGCTTTTGACCCATAACAACATATCGAAAAGCTCATGATGATTTGGAATGAGGTTCGTGTGGAAAAAAGGAACTTGCGTACACAGAATGTTTGGATTGTCAATTTTCGAAA
Source organism: Olea europaea var. sylvestris (assembly GCF_002742605.1). NCBI lineage: Eukaryota > Viridiplantae > Streptophyta > Magnoliopsida > Lamiales > Oleaceae > Olea > Olea europaea. The sequence continues at coordinate 124,750 of NW_019263061.1, read as the reverse complement.
AAATTGGCATAACTTTCACGTACGGGGTCCGTTTTGGGCCCATAACCACATTTCCAAAAGCTCGCGACTATTTGGAACGAGGTTTGAGTGGAAGAATAGGCACTTGCGTGCATGGAACTTTTAGAATGTTAGTTTTCGAGAAAATAGGCATAATTTTCGCATACGATGTTCGTTTAGGGTCCATAACTGCATTTTAAAAAGCTCACGACGATTCAGAATGAGGTTCATGTGGAAGAATAGGCACTTACGTACACGAAACGTTTGGGTTATCAGTTTTTGAAAAAGTTGGCATAACTTTTGCATATGATGTCCATTTTGGGCCCATAAACACATTTCGAAAAGCTTGCAATGTTTTGAAACAAGATTCATTGCGTACACCGAATGCTTGGATTGCTAATTTTTGAAAAAAATTACATAACTTTTGTATACGGCATCTGTTTCGGGCCCATAACCACATTTCGAAAAGCTCGCGACGATTCGGAACGAGGTTCATGTGGGAGAACCGACTCTTGCATACATGGAATGCTTGGATGGTCAGTTTTCAAAAATATTGGCGTAACCTTTGCATACGGTGTCTATTTTGGGCCCATAACCACATTTCGAAAAGCTTACGACGATTCGGAACGAGGTTCGTGTCGGAGAACTAGCACTTGCATACACGGAAACCTTGGATTGTCAATTTTTGAAAAAATTGGCATAACTTTCTCATATGGTGTCCTTGTTGCCCAAAACCTTATTTTGGAAAGCTCGTGACAATTCGACACTAAGCTCATGTGGAAGAACAGGCACTTACATACACGGAACGCTTGGATTGTCAGTTTTTAAAAAAATTGGCATAACTTTTGCATATGGTGTTTGTTTTTAGCCCACAACAACGTATCAAAAAACTTGCAACAATTTGGAACGAGGTTCGTGTGGAAGAACAGGCAGTTGCGTACATGGAATGCTTGGATTGTCAATTTTCGAAAAAAATTGGCATAACTTTCACATACGAGGTCCATTTTGGGCCCATAACCACATTTCAAAAAGGTCGCAACTATTCGGAACGAGTTTCATGTGGAAGAACAGGTACTTGCGTGCACGAAACATTAGGATTGTCTGTTTTCAAAAAATTTGGCATAACTTTCACATACGGTGTCCATCTTGGGCCCATAACCACATTTCAGAAAGCGCGCGACAATTCGAAATGAGGTTCATGCAAAAGAACAGGCACTTGCATACTCGGAATGCTTAGATTACCAGTTTTTGAAAAAATTACATAACTTTCACATACAGTGTCGGTTTTGGGCCCATAACCACATTTCGAAAAGCTAGCTACTATTCGAAAAGAGGTTCATGTGGAAGAATGGGGTCTTCCATACACGAAATGCTTGGATTTTCAATTTTTGAAAAAATTGGCATAACCTTCGCATACGGTGTCCGTTATGGGCCCATAACCACATTTCAAAAAGGCCATGACAATTCGGAACAAGGTTTGTGTGGGAGAACAGGCACTTCCGTACACAGAATGCTTAGATTGTCAGTTTTTGAAAAAATTGACATAACTTTTGCATGCGGTGTCCACTATGGGCCCATAACTGCATTTCAAAGAGCTCACGACAATTCAAAACGAGGTTCGAGTAGGTGAACGGGTACTTGCATACACGGAATGCTTGGATTGTCAGTTTTCAAAAAAATTGGCATAACTTTTGCATGCGGTGTTCATTATGGTCCCATAACCACATTTTAAAAAGCTCATGATGATTCAGAATGAGGTAAGAATGGGTGAACGGGCACTTGCATACACGAAACGCTTGGAATGTTGATTTTCAAAAAAATGGCATAACATTCGCATACGGTGTCCGTCTTGGGCCCATAACCATATTTTGAAAAGTGCGCAATGATTCGAAACGAGGTTCATGTCGAAGAACAGGCACTTGGGTACACGGAATGCTTGGATTGCCAGTTTGTGAAAAAATTTGCATAACTTTCGCATACGGTGTCTGTTTTAGGCCTATAACCACATTTCAGAAAGCTCGCGACGATTCGAAACTACGTTCATGTGGAAGAATGAGCACATGAGTACACGAAATGCTTTGATTGTCAGTTGTCGAAAAAATTGGCATAGCTTTTGCATACTGTGTCTATTTTGGGCCCATAACCACATTACGGAAAGCTCGCGATGATTTGTAATGATGTTCATGTGGAAGAATGGGCACTTCTGTACACGGAACATTTGGATTTTCAGATTTCAAAAAATTGGCATAACCTTCGCATACGGTGTCCGCTATGGGCCCATAACCACATTTTGGAAAGGTCGTGACATTTTCGAATGAGGTTCGTGTGGAAGGATAGGCACTTGTGTACACGAAACACTTGGATGGTCAGTTTTTGAAAAAATTGGCAAAACTTTTGTATATGGTGTCCATTATGGGCCCATAACCACATTTCAAAACTCTTGCGACGATTTGGAACAAGATTCGAGTGGGTGAATGGGCACTTGCGTAAACGGAATGCCTGGATTGCCAGTTTTTGAAAAAAAATTGCATAACATTCGTATTCGATGTCCATTTTGGGTGTATAACCATAATGCAAAAAGCTCGCGATGATTCGGAACTAGGTTCATCTGAAAGAATAAGCACTTGCATACACGGAACGCTTGGATTGCCAGTGGTCGAAAAAATTGGCATAACTTTCATATACGGTGTCCGTTTTAGGCCCATAACCACATTTTTGAAAGCTCGCGGTGATTCGAAATGAGGTATGTGTGGAAGAACGAGCACTTTCTTACACAGAACGCTTGGACTTTAGTTTTCGAAAAAATTGGGTAACCTTCACATACGATGTATGTTATGTGCCCATAACCACCTTTCAGAAAGCTTGTGACGATTCAGAACACAGAACGCTTGGATTGTCAGTTTTAAAAAAAAATTGGCTTAACTTTCGCATGCAGTGTCCATTGTGGGCCCATAACCATATTTCAAAAAGTTCGTGACGATTCTGAACGAGGTTTGAGTGGGTGAACGGGCACTTGCATACACAGAACATTTGGATTGTTAGTTTTTGAAAAAATTGGCCTAACATTCACATATAGTGTCCGTTTTGGGCCCATAACCACATTTTGAAAAGCTCGCAATAATTTGAACGAGATTCATGTGGGAGAACAGGCACTTGCATACATGGAACATTTGGATTGTCAGTTTACAAAAAAATTGGCATAAACTTCGCATAAGGTTTTCGTTTTGGGCCCATAAACACATTTTGGAAAGCTCGAGATGATTCAGAATGAGGTTCACATGGGAAAACTGGCACTTGTGTAGACGGAACGCTTGGATTGTCAATTTTCAAAAAAATTGGCATAACTTTCACATAAGGTGTCCGTTTTAGGCCATAACCACATTTCGAAAAGTTAGCAATGATTCTGAACGAGGTTCGAGTAGGTGAATGGGCAATTGCATACACGAAATGTTTGGATTGTCAGTTTTTGAAAAAATCGACCTAACATTCACATACAGTGTCCATTTTGGGCCCATAACCACATTTTTGAAAGCTCGCGACAATTCGAAACTAGGTTTGTGTGGAAGAAGAGGCACTTACGTACACGGAATGCTTGGATTGTCAGTTGTCGAAAAATTGGCATAGCTTTCGCATACGGTGTCCGTTTTGGGCCCATAACCACATTTCGAAAAGCTCATAACGATTCAGAATGAGGTTCGCATGGGAAAATTGGCACTTGCATACACGAAAAGCTTTGTAATAACTTTTGCATACAGTGTTCATTTTGAGTCCATAACCACATTTCGAAAAGCTCACGGCAATTTGAAACGAGGTTCGTGTGAAAGAACGGACACTTTCGTACACGAAACACTTGGACTTTTAGTTTTTAAAGAAATTGGCATAACCTTTACATACGGTGTCCGTTATGGGCCCATAACCACCTTTTGGAAAGCTTGTGAAAATTCGAAACGAGGTTCGTGTGGAAGGACAGGTACTTGCGTACACAGAATGCTTAGATTGTCAGTTTTCGAAAAAATTGGCATAACTTTTGCATGCGGTGTCAGTTTTGGGCCCCTAACCACCTTTGAAAAGCTCACGACGATTTAGAACAAGGTTCATGTGGGAGGACAGGCACTTGCATACATGGAATGCTTGGATTGTCAGTTCTCGAAAAAATTGGCATAACTTTCACATACGGTGTCCATTATAGGCCCACAACCACATTTCACAAAGGTCGTGATGATTCGAAACGAGGTTTGAGTGGGTGAACTGGCACTTGCATACACGGAACGCTTGGATTGTCAGTTTTCAAAAAAATTGGCATAATTTTCACGTACGGTGTTTGTTTTGGGGCCATAACCACATTTTAAAAAGCTCACGCCAATTTGGAATGAGGTTCATGAGGGAGAACAGGCACTTGCGTACACAGAACATTTGGATTATTAGTTTTTGAAAAAATTAGCATAGCTTTCGCATACGATGTCCGTTTTGGTCCCACAACCACGTTTCGAAAAGTTCACGACGATTCATAATGAGGTTCGCATGGGAAAATCGGTACTTGCATACACAGAATGCTAGGATTGTTAGTTTTCGAAAAAATTAGCATAACTATCACATAAGTGTCCGTTTTGGGCCATAACCAAATTTCATAAAGCTCGCGATGATTCGAAACGAAGTATATGTCGAAGAACAGGCACTTGCGTACACGAAACGCATGGATTGCCTGTTTTTGAAAAAATATTGCATAACTTTCACATACGATGTCCATTTTGGGCCCATAATTTCAGAAAGCTCGTGACGATTCAGATCTAGGTTAGTGGGGAAGAACAGGCACTTACGTACACGGAACGCTTGGATTGTTATTTGTTGAAAAAATTAGCATAACTTTCCCATACGGTGTCCGTTTTGGGCCCATAACTGCATTTCAAAAAGCTCGCAATGATTCAGAATGAGGTTCGTGTGGAAAAACTGGCACTTGCATACGAGGAATACATGGATTGTCAGCTTTCGAAAAAATTGTCATAACTTTTGCAAATGGTGTCCATTTTGGGCCCATAACCACATTTCGGAAAGCTCGCGACAATTCGGAACGAGGTTCATGTGGGACAAATGGCACTTACATCCACTTGGATTGACAATTTTCAAAAAAATTGGTATAATTTTTGCATACGATGTCCATTTTGGGCCCATAACCACATTTCGAAAGCTCACGATGATTCTGAATTCGTGTCGGAGAACAGGAACTTGTGTACACGGAACGCTTGGACTGTCAATTTTCGAAAAAATTGGCCTCACTTCCGCATAGGGTGTTCGTTTTGGGCCTATAACCACATTTCAGAAAGATCGCGACAATTCAAAACAAGGTTCATGTGGAAGAATGGGCATCTGAGTATACGGAACACTTGGATTGTCAGTTTTCAAAAAATTGGCATAACTTTTGCATACGGTGTTCGTTTTGGGCCCATAATAACATTTTGGAAAGCTCGCGATGATTTGGAACAAAGTTCGTGTGGGAGAACCGACACTTTCGTACACAAAATGCTTGGATTATCAATTTTTGAAAAATTGGCGTAACCTTCGCAAATGGTGTCCGTTTTGGGCCCATAACCACATTTCAAAAAGCTTGCGATGATTTTGAATGAGGTCCGCATGGGAGAACAGGCACTTGCATACGCGGAATGCTTAGATTGTTAGTTTTCAAAAAATTGGCATAACTTTCATATTCGGTGCCCGTTTTGGGCGCATAACCAAATTTCGAAAAGCTTGCGACAATTCAGAATGAAGTTCGTTTGGGAGAACCGACACTTGCATACAAGGAGTGCTTGGATTGTCAATTTTCGAAAAAATTGACGTAACCTTCGCAAGCGGAGTCCGTTTTGGGCCCATAACCACATTTCAAAAAGCTCGTGATGTTTCGGAACGAGGTTCGAGTGGGTGAACAGGCACTTGCATACATGGAATGCTTAGATTGCCAGTTTTTGAAAAAAATTGCATAACATTCGTATTCGATGTCAATTTTGGGCGTATAACCATAATGCGGAAAGCTCGCGATGATTCGGAACTAGGTTCGTGTGAAAGAATAGGTACTTGCATACACAGAATGCTTGGATTGCCAGTGGTCGAAAAAATTGGCATAACTTTCATATACGATGTCCGTTTTGGGCCCATAACCACATTTTTGAAAGCTCGCGGTGATTCGAAATGAGGTTCGTGTGGAAGAACGAGCACTTTCGTATACAGAACACTTGGACTTTTAGTTTTCGAAAAAATTGGGTAACCTTCAAATTCGGCGTCTGTTATGTGCCCATAACCATATTTCGAAAAGCTTGTGACGATTCAGAATGAGGTTCATGGGAAAGGATAGGCACTTGAGTACAGGGAATGCTTGAATTGTCAGTTTTCAAAAAAATGGCTTAACTTTCGGATGCGGTGTCCATTATGGGCCCATAACCACATTCAAAAAGTTCACGATGATTTTGAACGAGGTTCGAGTGGGTGAACGAGCACTTGCATACACAGAACATTTGGATTGTTAGTTTTTGAAAAAATTAGCTTAACATTCACATACAGTGTCCGTTTTGGGCCTGTAACCACATTTTGAAAAGCTTGCAATAATTCAAAATGAGGTTCATGTGGGAGAATAGACACTTGAGTACATGGAACATTTGGATTGTCAGTTTACAAAAAAATTGGCATACTTTCGCATATGATGCTTGTTTTGGGCCCATAAACACATTTCGAAAAGCTCGCGACGATTCAGAATGAGGTCCGAATGGGAAAATTGGCACTTGCGGACACGGAGCGCTTGAATTGTCAATTTTCAAAAAGATTCGCATAACTTTCACAGAAGGTGTCGGTTTTAGGCCATAACCACATTTCGAAAAGTTAGCAACGATTCTGAATGAGGTTCGAGTGGGTGAATGGGCAATTGCATACAGGAATGTTTGGATTGTCAGTTTTTGAAAAATCGGCCTAACATTCACATATAGTGTCCGTTTTGGACCCATAACCACATTTCCGAAAGCTCGTGACAATTCAAAACTAGGTTTGTGTGGAAAAAGAGGCACTTATGTACACGGAACGCTTGGATTGTCAGTTGTCGAAAAAATTAGCATAACTTTCGCATACGATGTCCGTTTTGGGCCCATAACCACATTTCGGAAAGCTTGCGACGATTCAGAATGAGGTTCGTGTAGGAGGACAAGCACTTGCGTACACGAAATGCTTGGATTGTCAGTTCTCGAAAAAATTGGCATAACATTTGCATGCGGTGTCCATTATGGGCCCACAACCACATTTCACAAAGCTCGCGATGATTAGGAACAAGGTTCGAGTGGGTGAAATGGCACTTGCATACACAAAATGCTTGGATTGTCAGTTTTCGAAAAAATTGGCATAACTTTCACATACAGTATCCGTTTTTGGCCCATAACCACATTTTAAAAAGCTCACGACAATTTGGAACGAGATTCATGAGGGAGAACAGGCACTTGCATTCACGGAACATTTGGATTATCAGTTTTTGAAAAAATTGGCATAGCTTTCGCATACGGTGTCCATTTTGGGCCCATAATCGTGTTTCGGAAAGCTCGTGATGATTTATAACGAGGCTCGCATGGGAAAATTGGTACTTGCATACACAGAACACTAGGATTGTTAGTTTTTAAAAAAATTGACATAACTTTCACATAAGTGTCCGTTTTGGGTCTTAACCACATTTCGAAAATCTCGCGACGATTCGGAATGAATTATATGTCGACGAACAGGCACTTGCATACACGGAACGCATGGATTGCCTATTTTTGAAAAAAATTACATAACTTTCACATACGGTGTCCATTTCATGACGATTTAGATCTAGGTTAGTGGGGAAGAACAGGCACTTGCATACACGGAATGCTTGGATTGTTAGTTGTCAAAAAATTGGCATAACTTTCGCATATGATGTCCGTTTTGGGCCTATAACTGCATTTTGAAAAGCTCGTAAAGATTCGAAATGAGGTTCCTATGGGAAAATCGGCACTTGCGTACGAGGAATGCTAGGATTGTCAATTTTCAAAAAAATCTTCGTAACTTTTGCAAACGGTGTCCGTTTTGGGCCCATAACCACATTTCGGAAAGCTCACGACAATTCAGAACGAGGTTCGTATGGGACAAACGGCACTTGCATCCACTTGGATTGACAATTTTCAAAAAAATTGGCATAATCTTTGCATACGGGGTCCATTTTGGGCCCATAACCACATTTCGAAAGCTCACGATGATTCTGAATTCCTGTTGGAGAATAGGAACTTGCATACACAGAACGCTTAGACTGTCAGTTTTCAAAAAAATTGGCATAACTTTCGCATAAGGTGTTCGTTTTAGGCATATAACCACATTTTGGAAAGCTCGCGACGATTCGAAACAAGGTTCGTGTGGAAGAACGGGCACTTGCGTATACGGAACGCTTGGATTGTCAGTTTTCAAAAAATTGGCATAACTTTCGCATACGATGTTTGTTTTGGGCCCATAACAACATTTTGGAAAGCTCGCAATGATTCGGAACGAGGTTCGTGTGGGAGAACCGACACTTTCGTACACGGAATGTTTGGATTGTCAATTTTCAAAAAATTGGCGTAACCTTAGCAAGCGGTGTCCGTTTTGGACACATAACCACATTTCGAAAAGCTCGCGATGTTTCTGAACGAGGTCCGTGTGGAAGAACAGGCACTTGTATATGCAGAACGCTTAGATTGTCAATTTTCAAAAAATTGGCATAACTTTCACATTCGGTGCCCGTTTTAGGTGTAATGCCCCGACCCCTAGTGGACCGGAACGCTACTTACTTTACTTAGCTTAACCGGTGGTTTAGTAACAAGTGTATACATTTTAGCAGAAGCTTACATCTTCGGATAATAATTTAAATAACAATACTTCAAATACTTTAAACAAAACAACTGAATCATTTTTCAAAACAATAAAATGTAATTTATTTAAAGAAAACATAACTTGTTCTTGCATTCTGCATTATTCAAAACTTTAAAGAAATAACATTGGAAAACATTTCATAAAATAAATCAAAATCACTTATTCACCGGATTTCCATGGGCTCATTGCATCACTCTCCATCTTCTCCTCTATCCATGCCCGAGGTAGAATTCCTTCAATCTGTAGAGATGGGATTAAACCCGTGTGTTGAAAAACTCAATAGGTGTCATAGGTGCATTCGTGATCAAGCTATACATTGCAAAACATTAACTTTATAACTTTTCATACATGCCGTACATGGAGGCACCATTTGACATGAAGGGGTATGCCGTACCCGAGGGCACCATTTGATATACGAACATTTCTTCAACATAGAGGGGTATGCCGTACTGGAGTACCATTTGACATACAACCATTAACATAGAGGGATATACCGTACCGGAGTACCATTTGACATACAAACATTAACATGAATCGAAACTTATAACTTAACACAATTAAACACATTGCACCTCTACCTACCTTGATTGATGCTTTTGAAACTTTGAAAACTTGGATTAAAAACTTTGATGAAACTTGGACGTTGAAAGAAATGCACTCCTCGAATGTTTGAAAACCGTTGAGAATTGATGCTTGAGAACACTTCTTAAATTTCTAGGAAAAATAGTTTTCCTCCCTCTCTTTTTCTCTCTTGGAAACTCTTTCTTTAGTATGTAAAAGCTCTTGCTTTTGGTGTGAAAAAAATGAGTGAAATGAGGTCTCTATTTATAGGTAAATATCCAATAACTTTTAGCAAATGAAGGGTCAAATTTCATTTAAGAGAGAAAACATGGATGCCATTTAAGTTTGAGGTTAAATGCTTCAATTTAGTGGGGTTTTTATTGCCAAAAACATGGGTGGCCCTTTGAGAAAATAATTGATGAAAATAAATATTTAAATTCTAGAGAAAAACGAAAATTTTCATTTCAGACAGTTTCGATCGACCGGTTGTGGTTCGGTTGACACTGCACACCCTTCAGTGTTTCTATCATAACTTCTTCCTCCCGATATCCGATTGGGGTAATTCGAAGTGCGTTGGAAAGCTAACTCAAAGAGCTACAATTTTATTTAGATATCATTTTCCAAGTTGAATGTTTCCTATGTCTAAAATTAGTCTCAAATGAGCCTAAAAATCTGAAGTATACTTTAGTCATCCAATATTCATGTCTTAGTACCACTAAGGTGTCCATAATTATTTGGGGTTCTACATCCCCCACACCTTAATTTAAATTTCGTCCTCGAAATTTACCTTCTGATTGGGAAAATGGTGTTTGGATACTTATCTTTGGCTTCTTCTTCTTTTCCCAAGTGGCTTCTTCTACGCCGTGATGATTCCACTGTATTTTAACCAGCTGAATCTCTTTATTCCTTAGTTTATGCACTTTTCGATCCAATATCTTGATCGGTAGTTCCTCGTATGACAAATCTTTCTGTACCTCCAAGGTTTGATAACTCACTACATGATTAGGATCATGTACATACTTCTTTATCATCGACATATGGAACACATTGTGCACTGCCGATAATTCAGGTGGCAAAGCTGGTCGATAAGCCACATTTCTGACTTTATCAAGTATCTCGAAAGGTCCGATATATCGGGGTCGTAGCTTGCCTTTCTTTCCAAATCTAAGTACACCTTTCATCGGTGTTACTTTCAGAAACACTTTATCCCCAACTTGGAATTCTAAATCCTTCCTCCTTGTATCTGCATAGCTCTTTTGTCGATCCTGTGCTGCCTTTATTCTTGCATGGATCTTATCGATTACCTCGACCATCCTTTCAAATATTTCTGGTCCTAAAACTCTCTTCTCTCCAACTTTATCCCAATGAATAGACGATATACATCTTCAACCATAGAGAGCTTCGTATGGTGCCATTCCAATAGTTGCCACATTTTGGAAAGCTCGTAACGATTTGGAACAATGTTCATGTGGAAGAACAAGCACTTGCGTACACAAAATGCTTAGATTGTCAGTTTTCAAAAAAATTCACATAACTTTCGCATAAGGTATTTGTTTTGGGCCCATAACTACATTTAGAAAAGCTCGCGACGAATCAGAATGAGGTTCGTATGGAAGAACAGGCACTTGTGTACACCGAACACTTGGATTGTCAGCTTTCAAAAAAATTGGAATGACTTTCTCATACTACGTCCATTTTTGGCAGATAACCACATTTCGTAAAGCTCAGACGATTCGAAAGGAGGTTCGTGTGGAAAAAAGGCACTTGCATACACTAAACACTTGGATTGTCAATTTTTGAAAAAATAGGCACAACGTTCGCATGTGGTGTCCAATTTGGGACCATAACCACATTTCAGAAAGGTCGATACGATTCGGAACAAGGTTCGTGTAGAAGAGAAGGCATGTGTGTACACAGAACGCTTGGATTGTCAATTTTCAAAAAAATGGCATAACTTTCGCATACGGTGTCCAATTTGGGCCCATAACCACATTTCCAAAAGCTCGTGACAATTTGAAAAGAGGTTCGTGTGGAAGAACAGGCACTTCCATACACAAAATGCTTAGATTGTTCATTTTTAAAAAATTGGCACAGCTTTCGCATACAGTGTCCGTTTTGGCCCATAACCACATTTCAAAAAGCTCACGATGTTTCAAAATGAGGTTCGTGTGGAAGAACAGGCACTTGTGTGCACAGAACACTTGGATTGTCACTTTTCAAAAAAATTGGTATAACTTTCAAATACGGTACCATTTGTTTGCCCATAACCACCTTTCGAAAAAGCTCGCAGCGATTCGGAACGAGGCTCACTTGCATACACGGAACGCTTGGATAGTAAATTTTTGAAAAAATTAGTATAACTTTCTCATACGGTGTTCGTTTTGGGTCCGTTACCACATTTCAAAAAGCTCACAATGATTCGAAACCAGATTCATGAGGAATAATAGGAACTTGCATACACGAGACATTTGGATTTTCAGTTTTCAAAAATATCGGCATAACTTTAGCATATGGTGTCCGTTTTAGGCCTACAACCACATTTCAAAAAGCTCGCGATGATTCAGATCGAGGTTCAGGTGAAAGAAGAGGCACTTGCGTACATGAAACACTTGGATTGTTAGTTTTCGAAAAAAATGGCATAACTTTCACATACGGTGTCCGTTTTGGGCCCATAACCACATTTCAAAAAGCTGGCGACGATCCGAAATGGGGTTCGTGTGGAAGAATAGGTACTTTCATACACAGAATGCTAGTAATGTCAGTTTTTGAAAAAATTGTCATAACTTTAGCATATAGTGTCCGTTTTGGGCCAATACTGCGTTACCTGGGCCCCTGATCCACGTAGACCAAGGGCGAACACTCATCGTTTATGGCATGGACTACCAGGGTATCTAATCCTGTTTCCTCCCCGTGCTTTTGTACCCCAGTGTAGGTAGGGACCTAGAGAGCTGCCTTCGCTTTTCGGACAGCTCGCGATGATTCAGAATGAGTTTTATGTGGAAAAATAGACACTTGTGTACAAGGAACACTCATACTGTCAGTTTTGGAAAAAATTAGCATAACTTTAGCATACGGTGTCCGTTTTGGGCCCAAACCACATTTCAAAAAGCTCATAATGATTTGAAATGAGGTTCATGTAGAAAAATAGGCACTTGCATACAAGAAATGCTTGGATTGTTAGTTTACGAAAAAATTGGTGCAACTTTCGCATACGGTGTCCATTTTTTTCCCATAACCACATTTCAAAAATCTTGCGATGACTCAGAGCGAGTTTCGTGTGGAAGAATAGGCACTTGTGTACTTGGAATGCTTGGATTGTCAATTTTTGAAAAAAACTGGCATAACTTTCACATACACTGTCCAATTTCGACCCATAACCACATTTCGAAAACCTCATGATGATTCGGAACAAGGTTTGTGTGGAAGAATAGGCACTTCTATACACAAAATGCTTGGATTGTCATTTTTTGAAAAATTGGCAAAGCTTTCACATACGACGTCGATTTTGGGCCCATAACCACATTTCGAAAAGCTCGCGATGATTCAGAACGAGGTTCGTGGGGAAGAACAGCCACTAAAATGCTTGGATATTTTCGCATACAGTGTCCATTTTCAGTTCGAAACTAGGTTCATGTGGAAGAACAGGCACTCGCGTACATGAAATATTTGGATTTTTAGTTTTAAAAATATTAGCATAACTTTCACATACGCTGTCCGTTTTGGGCCATAACTACATTTCGAAAAGCTCACGATGATTCGAAATAAGGTTTGTGTGGAAGAACAGGCACTTAGATACACAGAACACTTGGATTGTCAATTTTTGAAAAAATTGGAACAACTTTCGTATACGGTGTCCATTTTTTACCCATGACAACATTTCGAAAAGCTCGGGACAATCCGAAATGGGGTTCGTGTGGAAGAATAGGCACTTGCGTACATGAAATGTTCGTAATGTCATAACTTTCGCATACGGTGTTTGTTTTGGGCCCATAGCCACATTTCATAAAGCTCGGGACAATTCAGAACGAGGTTCATGTGGAAAAAATAGACACTTACGTATACAGAATGCTTGGATTGTCAGTTTTTAAAAAACTGGCATAACTTTCGCATACGGTGTCCGTTTTAGGCCCAAAACCACATTTCGAGTAGCTTGCGACGATTCAAAACGAGGTTCATGTGGAAGAATAGACACTTGCGTATACAGAACTATTGGATTGTCATTTTTTCTTTCGCATACGGTGTCCGTTTTGGGCCCATAACCACATTTTGGATAGCTTGCGATGATTCGAAACGAGGTTTATGTGTAATAATAGGCACTTGCGTACATGAAACATTTGGATTTTAAGTTTTCAAAAATATCGGCATAACTTTCACATACGGTGTCCGTTTGGAGCCTATAACCACATTTTGAAAAGCTCGTGACAATTTGAAATGAGGTTCATGTGGAAGAACAGGCACTTGAGTACATGGAATGCTTGGATTGTTAGTTTTCGAAAAAATTAGCATAACTTTTACATACGGTGTCCATTTTGGGCCCATAACCACATTTCAAAAAGCTAGCGACAATCTGAAACAGGATTCGTGTGGAAGAATAGGCACATAAATTTTGCATACGGTGTCCATTTTGGGCCCATAACCACATTACGGACAGCTCGAGACGATTCAGAATGAGTTTTGTGTGGAAGAACAGACACTTGTGTGCAAGGAATACTCATATTGTTAGTTTTGGAAAAAATTAGCATAACTTTGGCATACGATGTTCGTTTTGGGCCCATAACCACATTTTGAAAAGCTCGCAACAATTCAAAATGAGGTTCGTGGGGAGGAACAAGCACTTGCGTACACAGAACGCTTGGATTGTCAGTTTTCAAAAAAATTAGCATAACTCTTGCATACGGTGTCCATTTTGGGCCCGTAACTACATTTGGAAAAGCTCGCGTTGATTCGAAACTAGGTTCGTGTGGAAGAACGAGCACTTGTCTAAATGGAACACTCGTAATGTTAATTTTCAAAAAAATTGGCATAACTTTCACATATGGTGTCCATTTTGGACCTATAACCACATTTCGAAAAGCTCGTGATGATTTGAAATGATGTTTATGTGGAAGAATAGGCACTTGCAAATATGGAATGCTTGGATTGTCCGTTTTTGAAAAAATTGGCATAACTTTCGCATACAGTGTCCATTTTGGTCCCATCACCACATTTCAAAAAGCTCGCGATGATTCGGAATGAGGTTCGTGTGGAAGAACAGGCACTTGCATACATAGAATGCTTGGATAGTAAATTTTTGAAAAAACTGGCATAACTTTCACATACAGTGTCCGTTTTCGGCTTGTAACCACATTTTGAAAAGCTCGCAACGATTTAGAACCAGGTTCGTGTGAAAAAATAGGCACTTGTGTACACAGAACATTTGGATTCTCAGTTTTCAAAAATATTGGCATAACTTTTGCTACGGTATTCGTTTTGAGCCCATAGCCACATTTCAGAAAGCTTGCAACGATTCGGAACGAGGTTCATGTGGTAGAACAGGCATTTACATACACGGAATGCTTGGATTGTCAGTTTTCAAAAAAATTGGCATAACTTTCACATATATTGTCCATTTTTAGATCATAACCACATATCAGGAAGCTCGTAATGATTCGGAATGAGGTTTGTGTGGAAGAACAGTACTTGCATACAAGAAATGCTTGGATTGTCAGTTTTCGAAAAAATTGACGTAACTTTTGCATACGGTGTCCGTTTTGGGCCCATAACCACATTTCGAAAAGCTCGCAATGATTCAGAATGAGTTTCATGTGGAAGAATAGGCACTTGCATACACGGAATGGTTGGATTGTCAATTTTTGAAAAAAAACTGGCCTAACTTTCACATACAGCGTCCAATTTGGGCCCATAACTACATTTTGAAAAGCTCGTGACGATTCGGAACAAGGTTTGTGCTGCAGAACAGGCACTTTCAAATAAGAAATGCTTGGATTGTCAGTTTTTGAAAAATTGGCATAGCTTTCACATACGATGTTAATTTTGGGCCCATAACCACATTTCGAAAAGCTCACGATGATTCAAAATGTGGTTCGTGTGGAAGAACAGGCACTAGCGTACACAGAATGCATGGATAGTAAATTTTTGAAAAAATTGGCATAACTTTCGCATACGGTGTTCGTTTTCGATTCGTAACCACATTTTAAAAAGCTTGCAATAATTCAAAACTAGGTTCATGTTGAAGAACAGGCACTTGCGTACACGAAATATTTGGATTTTCAATTTTCAAAAATATTGGCATAACTTTTGCATCCGATGTCCATTTTGGGCCATAAACACATTTTGAAAAGCTCACGACAATTTGGAACGAGGTTTGTGTTGAAAAATAGGCACTAGGGTACATAGAACGCTTGGATTGTCAGTTTTCAAAAAAATTGGCACAACTTTCACATACATTGTCTGTTTTGGGCCCATAACCATATTTTGAAAACCTCGCGATGATTCGAAACAAGGTTCATGTGGAGGAATAGGCACTTGCGTACATGAAACACTCGTAATGTCAATTTTTGAAAAAATTGTCATAACTTTCGTATACGGTGTCTGTTTTGGGCCCATAACCATATTTCAAAAAGCTCGCGACGATTCAAAACGAGGTTTATGTGGAAGAACAGACACTTGAGTATACGGAACGCTTGGATTGTCAGTTTTTGAAAAAAATAGGCATAACTTTAGCATATGATGTCTGTTTTGGGCCCATAACCATATTTCGGAAAGCTCACGACGATTTGAAACGAGATTCATGAGAAGAAAAAGGCATTTACGTGCACATAACAATTGGATTTTCAGTTTTCTAAAAAAATGGCATAACTTTCGTATACGATGTTCGTTTTGTGCCCATAACCACATTTTGGACAGCTCGCGATGATTCGGAACGAGGTTCATGTCGACGAATAGGTACTTACGTGCACGAAATGCTTGGATTGTTAGATTTCAAAAAAATTGGCATAACTATGGCATACGGTGTCCATTTTTTGGCCCATAACTACATTTCAGAAAGCTCTCAAAGATTTGGAACGAGGTTCACATGGAAGAACAGGCACTTGCGTACACGAAATGCTTGGATTGTCAATTTTCGAAAAAATTCACATAACTTTCACATACGATATTTGTTTTGGGCTCATAACAACATTTCGGAAAGCTCGTAACGATTCGAAACGAGGTTCCTATGGAAAAATAGGAACTTGCGTACACCGAAAGCTTAGCTTGTCAGCTTTCAAAAACATTGGCATGACTTTCTCATACGGTGTCCGTTTTTGGTCGATAACCACATTTCGAAAAGCTCACGAGGATTCGGAACGAGGTTCATGTGAAAAAATAGGCACTTACAAACATGGAATGCTTGGATAGTTAGTTTTCAAAAAAATTAGCGTAACTTTCACATACGATGTCCGTTTTGGGCCCATAACCACATTTCGGAAAGCTCGAGAATATTCGAAACGACGTTCTTGTGGAAGAACAGGCACTTGCGTACACGAAATGCTTGGATTGTTAGTTTTCAAAAAAATTAGCGTAACTTTCACATACGATGTCCGTTTTGGGCCCATAACCACATTTCGGAAAGCTCGAGAATATTCGAAACGACGTTCTTGTGGAAGAACAGGCACTTGTATACACGAAATGTTTGGATTGTCAATTTTCTAAAAAAATTGGCATAACTTTCGCATACGGTGTCCGATTTTGGCCCATAACCACATTTCGAAAAACTCGTGACAATTTGAAACGAGGTTCGTGTGGAAGAACATGCACTTGTGTACGGAACACTTGGACTGTCACTTTTCGAAAAAACTGGCATAACTTTTGAATACAGTATCATTTTTTGGCCCATAACCACATTTCAAAAAGCTCGCGGCAATTCGGAACGAGGATCGTGCGGAAGAATAGGCACTTGCATACACGGAATGCTTGGATAGTAAATTTTTGAAAAAACTGGCATAACTTTCGTATAAGGTGTCCGTTTTGGGCCCGTAACCACATTTCGAAAACCTCGCAACGATTTGAAACCAGGTTCGTGTGGAATAATAAGCACTTGCATACATGGAACATTTGGATTTTCAGTTTTCAAAAATATCGGCATAACTTCTGTAAACAGTGTCCGTTTTCAGCCTATAACCACATTTCGAAAAGCTCGCGATGATTCAGAATGAGGTTCATGCGGACGAATAGGCACTTGCATACACGAAATGCTTGGATTGTCATTTTTCAAAAAAATTGGCATAACTTTCGTATACGGTGTCCGTTTCGCGACGATTTGAAATGGGGTTCATGTGGAAGAATAGGCACTTGTGTACATGGAATACTCGTAATGTCAATTTTTGAAATTTTTTTAATAACTTTCCCATACGGTGTCCGTTTTGGGCCAATAACCACATTTTGGACAGCTCGCAATGATTCGAAATGAGTTTCGTGTGGAAGAACAGACATTTGCATACAAGGAACACTCATATTGTCAGGTTCGAAAAAATTAGCATAATTTTGGCATACTGTGTCCGTTTTGAGCCCATAACCACATTTCGAAAAGCTCGCGACGATTCGAAATGAGGTTCGTGGGGAGGAACATGCACTTGCGTACATGGAACACTTGGATTATTAGTTTTCAAAAAACTTGGCACAACTTTCCCATACGATGTCCGTTATGGGCCCATAACCACATTTCCAAAAGCTCGCATTGATTCGAAACTAGGTTTGTGTGGAAGAATAGGCACTTATGTAAGTGAAATACTCGTAATGTTAATTTTCAAAAAAATCGCCATAACTTTCGCATACGATTTTCATTTTTGGCACATAACCACATTCTCGAAAGCTCGCGACGATTCAAAACGACTTTCATGTTAAAGAATAGGTACTTGCATACATGGAACGCTTGGATTGTCAGTTTTCAAAAAAATTGGCATAACTTTCACATACGGTGTCCGTTTTGGGCCCATAACAACATTTTGGAAAGCTCGCTACGATTTGAAACGAGATTCATGCGGAAGACTAGGCACTAGCGTAAATGAAACTCTCATATTATCAGTTTTAGAAAGAAATTGTCATAACTTTTGCATGCCCACGATGATTCGAAACGAGGTTCGTGCGGAAGAACAGGCACTTGCGTACATGAAATGCTTGGATTGTCATTTTTCGAAAAAATTGGCATAACATTCGCATATAGTGTTCTTTTTGAGCCTATAATCACATTTCAAAAAGCTCGCGATGATTCAGAACGAGGTTCATGTGGAAGAACAGGCACTTGTGGACATGGAAAGCTCGTATTGTCATTTTTCAAAAAAATTGGTCATACCTTTCGCATACAGTGTCTATTTTGGGCCTACAACCACATTTCGAAAAGCTCGTGATGATTTGGAATGAGGTTCATGTGGAAGAACAGGTACTTACAAATACGGAATGCTTGGATTGTCAATTTTTGAAAAAATTGGCATAACTTCCGCATACAGTGTCCCTTTTAGGCCCATAACCACGTTTTGGAAAGCTCACGACGATTCGAAATGAGGTTCGTGTGGACGAATAGGCACTTACATACATGGAATGCTTGGATTGTTAGTTTTCTAAAAAATTGGAATAACTTTCACATACGGTGTCCGTTTTGGGCACATAACCACATTTCGAAAAGCTCACGACGATTTGAAATTAGGTTAATGTGGGAGAATGGGCACTTACATACACGGAACGCTTGGATTGCCAGTTTTTTAAAAAATTGGCATAACTTTCAGCCCATTACCACATTTCAGCCCATTCCACATTTCGGATGTCTCGCGATGATTCGAAATGAGGGTCATGTGGAAGAACAGGCACATGCATACACAGAATGCTCGCATTGTCAGTTTTTTGAAAAACTGGCATAACTTACGTATATGGTGCCCGTTTTGGGCCCATAACTACATTTCAAAAAGCTCGTAACGATTCAGAACGAGGTTTGTGTGGAAGAACAGGCACTTGCATACACTGAATGCTTGTATTGTTAGTTTTCTAAAAAATTGGCATAACTTTTGTACACGATATCCGTTTTGGGCCCATAACCCAATTTTGGAAAGCTCGTGATGATTCAAAATGAGGTTCGTGTGGAAGAACAGGTACTTCCGTACACGAAATGCTTGGATTGCAAGTTTTTGAAAAAACTGGCATAACTTTCTTGTACGGAATTCATTTTGGGCCAATAACCATATTTTGGACAGCTCGTAATGATTCAGAATGAGGTCATCTGGAAGAACAGACACTTGCGTACATGGAATGTTTAGTTTGTCAGTTTTCAAAAAAATTAGCATAACTTTCACGTACGGTGTCCGTTTTGGGTCCATAACCACATTTCAAAAAGCTTGCAACGATTCAGAAAGAAGTTCAAGTGGATAAACAGGCACATGCATACATGGAATGCTTGGATTGTCAGTTTTCAAAAAATTGGCCTAACTTTCACTTACGATGTCCATTTTGTGCCCATAACCACATTTTCGAAAGCTCATGATGATTAGGAATGAGATTCGTGTGGAAGAACCGGCACTTGCATACATGGAATGCTTGGACTGTCAATTTTTGAAAAATTTGGCATTACCTTTTTATACGGTGTTCGTTTTGGGTCCATAACCACATTTCAGACAGTTCACGATGATTCGAAACGAGTTTCATGTGGAAGGATAGGCACTTGTGTACACGGAACGTTTGGACTGTTAGTTTTTGAAAAAAATGGTATAACTTTCGCATACGGTGTTCATTTTGGGCCCATAACCACATTTAGAAAAGCTCATAATGATTCGAAATGAGGTTAGTGCGGAAGAATAGGCACTTGCGTACATGGAACGCTTAGATTGTCAGTTTTTTTAAAACTGGCATCAGTTTCGCAAATGGTGTCTATTTTCAGCCATTAACCACATTTCGAATAGCTCGTGACAATTTTGAAAGAGGTTAGAGTGGAAGAACAGACACTTGCATACACAAAACACTCGTATTGTCAATTTTCAAAAAATTAGTAGAACTTTCGCATACGGTATCTGTTTTGGCCCCATAACCACATTTCGAAAAGTTTGTGACGATTCGTGGAAGGACAGGCACTTGCTTACATGGAATGCTAGTATTTTAGTTTTGAAAAAATTGGCATAACTTTCGTATACAGTGTCCATTTTGGGCCCATAACCACATTTGAAAAGCTCACGACGATTCGGAACGAGGTTCATTTGGAAGAATAGGCACTTGTGTACACGAAAAGCTTGGATTGTCAATTTTCAAAAAAATTGGCATAACATTAGCATACGGTGTCCGTTTTGGGCCATAACCACATTTTGAAAAGCTCGCGACAATTCGGAACGAGGTCGTTATGGAAGAACAGGCACTTGCATACATAGAACGCTTCGATTTTTAGTTTTTGAAAAAATTGGCATAACATTTCTATACGATGTCTATTCTGGGCCCATAACCACATTTCAAAAAGCTTGCGACGATTCAGAACAAGGTTTGTGAGGAAGAACAGGCACTTGCATACACGAAATGTTTGGATTGTCAGTTTTCGAAAGGACTCGCATAACTTTCGTATACGGTGTCATTTTTTGGCCCATAACCACTTTTTAGAAAGCACATGACGACTCGGAATGAGGATCGTGAGCAAGAACAGGCATTTGCGTACATGAAATGCTTGAATTTTCAGTTTTCAAAAAAATTGGCATAACATCGCATATGGTGTCCATTTTTTGCCCATAACCACATTTCGAAAAGCTCGTGACGATTCGGAACGAAGTTCATGTGGAAGAACATGTACTTGTATACACAAAACGCTTGGATTGTATGTTTTCAAAAAAGTTGGCATAACATTCGTATACGGTGTCCATTTTGAAGGAAGGTTCGGGGCGATTTGGAACGAGGTTTTGGTGGAAGAATAGGCCCTTGCGTGCACGGAATGCTTGGATTGTCAGTTTTCAAAAAAATCGACATAACTTTCGCATACGGTGTTCGTTTTGGGCCCGCAACCACATTTCGAAAAGCTCACAATGATTCGGAGCGAGGTTCGTGTGGAAGAACTGGTACTTGCGTACAAAGAATGTCTAGATTGTCAGTTTTCAAAAAAATTGGCATAACTTTCGCATACGGTGTCCATTTTGGGCCCATAACCACATTTTTGAAAGCTCGCGATGATTCGAAATGAGATTCATGTGAAAGACTAGGCACTTGCATACATGAAACTCTCGTATTATCAGTTTTCAAAAAAATAGTCATAACTTTTGTGTATGGTGATTGTTTTGGGCCCATAACCAATATTTCGAAAAGCCCGCAATGATTCGGAATGAGGTTCGTGTGGAAGAACAGGCACTTGCATACACAAAACGCTTGTATTGTCAGTTTTCGAAAAAATTGGCATAACTTTCACACACAGTGTTTGTTTTGGGCCCATAACCACATTTCAAAAAGCTTGCGACGATTCGGAACGAGGTTCGTGTGGAAGAATAGGCACTTGCAGACACAGAACGCTCATATTGTCAGTTTTCAAAAAACAATGTTCATAACTTTCACATACAGTGCCTGTTTTTGGGCCTATAACCACATTTCGAAAAGCTCGTGACAATTTGGAGCGAGGTTCGCATGGAAGAACAGGCACCTGCATACACGGAATGCTTGGATTGTCAATTTTCGAAAAAATTGACATAACTTTCGTATCCCGTGTCCATTTTTGGCCCATAACCGCATCTTGGAAAGCTAGCGATGATTTGAAATGAGGTTCGTGTGGATGAACAGGCACTTGCATACATGGAACGCTTGGATTGTCAGTTTTCTAAAAAAATGGAATAACTTTCGCATACGGTGTCTATTTTGGGCACATAACCACATTTTGGAAAGCTCGAGACGATTCAAAACAAGGTTCGAGTGGAAGAACAGGCACTTGCATACATGAAACGCTTGGATTGCCAGTTTTTGAAAAATTTGGCATAACTTTCACGTAAGGTGTTCGTTTTGGGCCCATATCCACATTTTCAATGGCTCGCGATGATTTGAAACGAGGGTCATGTGGAAGAACAGGCACATACGTACACAAAGTGCTCACATTGCTAATTTTTAAAAAAACTGGCATTAGTTCACATGTGGTGTCCGTTTTTGGCCCATAACCACATTTCGGACAGCTCGCAATGATTCAGAACGAAGTTCGGGTGGAAGAACAGGCACTTGCATACACGGAACACTCGTATTGTCAATTTTCGAATAATTGGCATAACTCTTGCATATGGTGTCCGTTTTGGCCCCACAACCACATTCTGAAAAGCTCACGACAATTCAGAATAAGTTTTGTGTGGAAGAAAGGGCACTTGCATACACAGAATGCTAGTATTGTCAATTTTTGAAAAAATTTGCATAACTTTAGCATAAGGTGTCCGTTTTTGGCCCATAACCATATTTCGAAAAGCTCGCGACGATTCGGAGTGAGGTTCGTGTGGAAGAATAGATACTTATGCCTACGAAATGCTTGGATTGTCAATTTTCTAAAAAATTGGCATAAACTTTGCATACGGTGTCCGTTTTGGGCCCATAGCCACATTTCAGAAAGCTCGAGATGATTCGAAACAAGGTTAGTGTGGCAAAATAGGCACTTGCATATACGAAATGCTTAGATTGTTAATTTTTTAAAAACTGGCATCAATTTCGCATATGGTGTTCATTTTGGGCCTATAACCACATCTCGGAGAGCGTGTGATGATTCGGAACGAGGTTCGTGTGGAAGAACATGCACTTCTGTAAACAGAACGCTCGTATCGTCAATTTTTGAAAAATTGGCACAACTTTCGCATACGATGTCCATTTTGTCCCCATAATCACATTTTAGAAAGCTTGTGATGATTCGAAATGAGTTTTGTGTGGAAGAACAAGCACTTGCATACACAGAATGCTAGTATTGCCAGTTTTTGAAAAAAATTGGCATAAATTTCGCATACGGTGTCCGTTTTAGGCCCATAACCACATTTCGAAAAGCTCGCAACAATAAGAAACGAGGTTCTTGTGGAAGAATAGACACTTGCGTATACAGAATGCTTGGATTGTCATTTTTCTAAAAAATTAGCATAAGTTTCGCATACATTGTCCGTTTTGGGCCCATAACCACATTTCGGAAAGCTCGTGACGATTCGGAACAAGGTTCGTGTGGAAGAATAGGCCCTTGCGTGCAAGGGAACGCTTGGATTTTCAATTTCCTAAAAATTGGCATAACTTTCGTATGCGGTGTCCGTTTTGGGCCCATAACCACATTTTGAAAAGCTCACAATGATTCGAAACGAGGTTTGTGTGGAAAAATAGGCACTCGCGTACACGAAACGCTTGGATTTTCAATTTTTGATCAAACTGGCAAAACTTTCATGTACGGTGTCCATTTTGGGCCCATAACCACATTTCGGATAGCTCGTGATGATTCTGAATGAGGTTCGCATGGAAGAATAGACACTAGCGTACGTGGAACATTTGGTTTGTCAGTTTTCAAAAAAATTGGCATAACTTTCACATACGGCGTCCGTTCTGGGCGTATAATGACATTTCGAGAAGCTCACGACGATTCGGAACGAGGTTTGTGTGGAAGAATAGGCCCTTGCGCACAAGAAATGTTTGGATTGTCAGTTTCCAAAAAAATTTGCATAACTTTCGCATATGGTGTCTATTTTGGGCCCTTACCACATTTTTCGAAAGCTCACAATGATTCAAAACAAGATTCAAGGGCATGACCAGGCACTTGCGCACACGAAACTCTTGTATTATTAGTTTTCGAAAAAAATGTTATAACTTTTACATACGGTGACCCTTTTGGGTCCATAACCACATTGTGGAAAGCCCACGATGATTCAGAACAAGGTTCATGTAGAAGAATAGGCACTTGCGTACACGGAACGTGTGGAGTGTCAGTTTTCAAAAAAAATGGTATAACTTTCCCATACAGTGTTCGTTTTGGGCCCATAACCACATTTCGAAAAGTTCGCAACGATTCGGAATGAGGTTCATGTGGAAGAACAGGCACTTACGAACACGAAATGCTTGTATTGTCAATTTTCAAAAAATTGGTCATAACTTTCATATATAGTGTCCGTTTTAGGCTATAACCTCATTTCGAAAACCTCGCGATGATTTGGAATGAGGTTCATGTGGAAGAATAGGCACTTGCGTACACGAAATGCTTGGATTTTCAATTTTCATAAAAATTTGCATAACTTCCGCATACGGTGTCCGTTTGCGGCCCATAACCACATATCGAAAAGCTCGCAATGATTCAGAATGGGGTTCGTGTGGAAAAACAAGCACTTACGTACACGGAGCGCTTGGATTGTCAGTTTTAGAAAAAACTAGTATAACTTTTGATACGGTGTCCATTTTGGGTCCATAACCACATTTCAAATGGCTCGCGACGATTCGGAGAGAGGTTAGTGTGGAAGAACAGGCACCAGGCACTTGCGTACAAGGAATGCTTGTATTATAAGTTTTCGAAAAAATTGGCATAACTTTCTCATACGGTGTTTGTTTTGGGCTCATAACCACATTTCGGAAAGCTCGCAACAATTCGAAATGAGGTTCGTGTGGACGAACAGGCACTTTCCAACACGGAACGCTTGGTTTATTTGTTTTCTAAAAAATTGGAATAACTTTTGCATATGGTATCCTTTTTGGGCACATAACCACATTTCAGAAAGCTCGCCATGATTCAGAACGAGGTTTGTGTGGAAGAACGGGCGTTTGAATAGACAAAAAGCTTGAATTGCCAGTTTTCAAAAAAATTGGCATAACTTATGCATGCGGTGTCCATTTTAGGCCCATAACCACATTTCGGAAAGCTCGTGACGATTCAAAATTAGGTTCACGTGGAAGAATAGGAACTTGCGTACATGGAATACTTGTATTGTCAGTTTTTGAAAAAATTGGCATAACTTTCATATACAGTGTCCATTTTGGGCCCATAACCACTTTTCAAAAAGCTCGCGACGATTCGGAATGAGGTTCGTGTGGAAGATTAGGCATTTGCGTACACGAAATGCTTGGATTACTAGTTTTTGAAAAAACTGGCATAACATTCGCGTACGTTGTTTGTTTTGGGCCCATAACCACATTTCGGACAGTTTACGATGATTCGAGATGAGGTTCGTGTGGAAGAACAGACACTTGCGTACACGGAACGTTTAGTTTGTCAGTTTTAAAAAAAATTGGCATAACTTTTGTATACAGTGTCCGTTATAGGCCCATAACCACATTTCAAAAAACTCGCGACGAATCGAAAAGTGGTTCGTGTGGACGAATAGGCAGTTGCGTACATGGAATGCGTGGATTGTCAGTTTTCAAAAAATTGGCCTAACTTTCACTTATGGTGTCAGTTTTGTGCCCATAACAACATTTTCAAAAGTTTGTGATGATTAGGAATGAGGTTTGTGTGGAAGAACAAGCACTTGCACACACGGAATGCTTGGATTGTCAATTTTCGAAAAAATTAGCATTACTTTCGCATACGGTGTCCATTTTGAGGCCCATAACCACGTTTCGAATAGCTCGCGATGATTCGAAACGAGGTTCATATGGAAGAACAGGCACTTGCGTACACGTTCCACTTGGACTGTTAATTTTGGAAAAAAATGGCATAACTTTCATATACGGTGTCCATTTTGGGCCCATAACTACATTTTGAAAAGCTTGCGACGATTCGGAACAAGGTTAGTGTGGAAGAACATGCAATTACATACACGAAACATTTCGATTGTCAGTTTTTTAAAAATTGGCAAAAGTTTCGCAAATGGTGTCCATTTTGGACCCATAACCACATTTTGGACAGCTCACGACGATTCGGAACGAGGTTTATGTGGAAAAATAGGCACTTGCATACATGGAATGATCGTATTGTCAATTTTCGAAAAATTGGCATAACTTTTGCGTAGGTGTCCGTTTTGGGCCCATAACCACATTGCTGAAAACTTGCGACGATTCGAAATGAGGTTAGGGTGGAAGAACAGGCATTTGCGTACACAAAACATTAGATTGTCATTTTTTTAAAAACTGGCATCAGTTTCACATATAGTGTCCTTTTTTGGCCCATAACCACATTTTGGACAGCGAAACGAGGTTAGTGCGAAAGAATATGCACTTACGTATATAGAATGCTTGGATAGTCAATTTTTGAAAAAATTGGCATAACTTCCACATACGGTGTCTGTTTTAGGCCCATTACCACATTTTGGAACACCCGTGATGATTCGAAACGAGGTTCTTGCGGACGAACTGGCACTTGCGTACACGAAATGCTTGGATTGTTAGTTTTCTAAAAAATTATAATAACTTTTGCATACAGTGTCCGTTTTGGGCACATAACCACATTTCAAAAAGCTCGCAACGATTTGGAACGAGGTTCGTGTAGAAGAACAGGCACTTGCGTACACGGAATGCTTGGATTGCCAATTTTGTCAAAAACTGGCATAACTTTCGCATACGGTGTTTATTTTCATCCATTACCACATTTCGGATGGCTCGTGATGATTCGAAATGAAGGTCGTGTGGAAGAACATGCACATGCGTACACACAATGCTCGCATTGTCATTTTTTGAAAAAATTGGCATAACTTACGCATACGGCGTCCGTTTTGGGCCCATAACCACATTTCAAAAAGCTCGTGATGATTCGGAACGAGGTTCATGTGGAAGAATAGGGACTTGCATACACGAAATACTTGTATTATCTGCTTTCTAAAAAATTGGCATAACTTTCGTATACGGTATCCGCTTTGGACCCATAAGCACATTTCGAAAGGCTCGTGATGATTTGAAATGAGATTCGTGTGGAAGAATAGGTACTTACGTACACAGAGTGCTTGGATTGCCAATTTTTTCAAAAATTGGCATAACTTTCGTATATGGTGTTTGTTTTCGACCTATTACCACATTTCGGATGGCTCGTGATGATTCAAAATGAGGGTCGTGTGGGATAACAGGCACATGCGCACACGAAAAATTGGCATAACTTTCGTATATGGTGTTTGTTTTCTGCCCATTACCACATTTCGAATGGCTCGTGATGATTCAAAATGAGGGTCGTGTGGAATAACAGGCACATGCGCACACGAAATGCTCGCATTGTCAATTTTCGAAAAAAATTTGCTTAAATTTTGCATACAATGTCCGTTTTTGGCCCATTCCCACATTTCGGATAGCTCACGATGATTGGAAACGAGCTTCATGTGGAAGAATAGGAACTTGCGTGCATGGAACATTTGGTTTTTCAGTTTTCGAAAAAATTTACATAACTTTCGAATCCAGTGTTCATTTTGGGCCCATAACCACATTTCGAAAAGCTCACAATGATTCAAAATGAGGTTCATGGGAAAGAATAGGTACTTGTATACACGGAACGCTTAGATTGTCAATTTTTGAAAAATGGGCATAACTTTTGCATACGATGTTTTTTTGGACCCATAACCACATTTCGAAAAGCTCATGATGATTTAGAACGAGGTTCATGGGAAAGAACAAGCACTTACATACACAGAACGCTTGGATTGTCAATTTTCAAAAATACTGGCGTAACTTTCACATACGGTGTCCATTTTAGGCCCATATCACATTTTAAAAGCTCACGATAATTTAGAATGAGGTTCGTGTGGAGGAATAGGCACTTGCATACACAGAACACTTGGATTGTCAGTTTTCCAAAAAATTGGCATAACTTTCGCATACAGTGTCCGTTTTGGATCCATAACCACATTTCAGGAAGCTCGCGACGATTCGGAATGAGGTTTGTGTGGAAGAATAGGCACTTGTATACAAAAAATGCTTTGATTGTTAGTTTTCAAAGAAATTGACTTAACTTTCGCATATGGTGTCTGTTTTAGGCTCACAACCACATTTCGAAAAGCTCACGACATGTCGGAACGAGGTACGCATGGAAGAGTAGGCACTTGTATACACGGAATGCTTGAATTATCATTTTTCAAAAAGATTGGCATAACATTCGCATACAGTGTCAATTTTTGGCCCGTAACCAGTTTTCGAAAAGCTCACGACGATTCAGAACAGGTTCGTCTGGTAGAACATGCACTTTCATACATGAATCGCTTGGATTTTCAGTTTTCAAAAAAATTGGCATAACTTTTGCATACGATGTCCATCTTGGGCCCATAACCACATTTTGAAAAGCTCACGACAATTCGTAACGAGGTCCATGGGAAAGAATAGGCACATGCGTACATGGAATGCTTGGATTGTCAATTTTCAAAAAAATTGGCATAACTTTCACATACGATGTCCGTTTTAGGCCCATAACCACATTTTGAAAAGCTCACCATGATTTGGAATGAGTTTCATGTGGAAGAACAGGCACTTACGTACACGGAATACTTGCATTGTCATTTTTTTGAAAAAGCTGGCATAACATTCGCATACGCAGTCCATTTTGGGACCATAACCACATTTTGGGAAGGTCGCGACGATTCCAAATGAGGTTCGTGTGGAAGAATAGACACTTGAGTACATGAAACGTTTGGTTTGTCAGTTTTTGAAAAAATTAGCATAACTTTCGCATACGTTGATCGTTTTGGGCCCATAACCACATTTCGAAAAGCTCACGGCAATTCGAAACGAGGTTCATGTGGAATAACAGGCACTTACGTACACGGAATGCTTGGATTGCCAGTTTACAAAAAATTTGCCTAACTTTCACGTACGCTATCCGTTTTGTGCCCATAACCTCATTTTCGAAAGCTCGCACCGATTAGGAATGAGGTTCTTGTGGAAGAACAGACACTTGCACACAGGGAAAGCATGGACTATCAGTTTTCAAAAAATTGGCATTACTTTCGCATATGGTGTCCGTCTTGGGCCCATAACCACATTTCGGAAAGCTCGCGATGATCCGGAATGAAGTTAGTGTGGCAGAACTGACACTTTCGTTCACGGAATGCTTGGATAGTCAGTTTTTTAAAAAATTGGCATAACTTTTGCATATGGTGTCCGTTTTAGGCCCATAACCACATTTCAGACAGTTCGCGATGATTCGGAACAAGGTTCGTGTGCAAGAACAGGCACTTGCGTACACAGAACGTTCGTATTGTTAGTTTTTCAAAAATTGGCATAACTTTCACTTACGCTGTCCGTTTTGGGTCTATAACTACATTTTGAAAAGTTGGCGACGATTCAAAACGACTTTCGTGTGGAAGAACAGGCACTTAAGTACACGGAACGCTCGTATTGTCAATTTTCAAAAAAATTGGCATAACTTTTGCATGCGGTGTCAGTTTTGGGCCCATAACCACATTTCAGAAAACTCGCGATGATTCAAAATGAGGTTCATGTGGAAGAATAGGCACTTGCATACACAGAATGCTTGGATTGTTAGTTTTCTAAAAAATTGGCATAACTTTCGCATACGGTGTCCGTTTTGGGTTCATAACCACATTTTGAAAAGCTCTAATGACTCAGAACGAGGTTCGTGCTGAAAAATAGGCACTTGCATGCACGGAACACTGGTAATGTCAGTTTTCAAAAAAATTGCCATAACTTTCCCATACAGTATCTATTTTGGGCCCATAACCACATTTCAAAAAGTTCGCGATGATTCAAAATGAAGTTCATGCCGAAGAACAGGCACTTGCGTACACAGAACACATGGATTGTCAGTTTTCAAAAAAGTTGGCTTGACTTTGGCATACAATGTCCGTTTTGGGCCTATAACCACATTTTGAAAAGCTCCAACAGCTCAGAATGAGGTTCATGTCAAAGAACAGTTACTTGCATTCACGGAACACTCATAATGTCAGTTTTCAAAAAAAATTGTCATAACTTTCACATGCGGTGTTCGTTTTGGGCCCATAACCACATTTCAGAAAGCTCGCTGCAATTCAGAGCGAGGTTCCTGTGGAAGAATGGGCTCAAGGGAACACGAACGCTCCATTGTCAGTTTTTGAAAAAATTGGCAAAAGTTTCACATACAGTGTCTGATTTGGGTCTATAACCACATTTTGAAAATCTCGCTACGATTCGGAATGAGGTTCGTATAGAAGAATAGGCACTTGCATACACTGAATGCTTAGAATGTCCGTTTTTGAAAAAATTGGAATAACTTTTGCATACGGTGTCCGTTTTGGGCCCATAACCAAATTTCGAAAAGCTCGCAACGAATCGGTATGAGGTTCTCAGGAAAGAACAGGCACATGCGTACACGGAACGCTTGGATTGTTAGTTTTCAAAAAAATTGGTATGACTTTCACATACGGTGTCCATTTTGGGCGCATAACCACATCTTGGAAAGCTCGCGATGATTCGAAACGAGGTTCGTTTGGAAGAATAGGCACTTGCGTACACTGAACACTTGGATTGTTAGTTTTTGAAAAAATTGGTATAATTTTCGCATACAGTGTCCGTTCTGGGCTCATTCCCACATTTTGGATAGCTCCCAATGATTCGGAACCAAGTTCGTGTGGAAGAACAGACACTTGCATACATGGAACATTTGGTTAGTCAGTTTTCGAAAAAATTGGCATAACTTTCGCATACGGTGTTCGTTTTGGGAGCATAACGACATTTCAAAAAGCTTGCGACGATTCAGAACGAGGTTCATGGGAAAGAATAAGCACTTGGGTACATAGAATGCTTGGATTGTTAGTTTTCGAAAAAATTGGCATAACTTTCACTTACGATGTTTGTTTTGGACCCATAACCATAGTTCGAAAAGATCGCGATGATTCGGAA
Organism: Olea europaea var. sylvestris; assembly: GCF_002742605.1. Classification (NCBI taxonomy): domain Eukaryota; kingdom Viridiplantae; phylum Streptophyta; class Magnoliopsida; order Lamiales; family Oleaceae; genus Olea; species Olea europaea. The sequence continues at coordinate 93,586 of NW_019263061.1, read as the reverse complement.
CGAGGTTCGTGTGGAAGAACAAGCACTAGAGTACACGGAATGCTTGGATTGTCAGTTTTCGAAAAAAATTGGCATAACTTTCGCATACGGTGTCCGTTTTGGGCCCATAACCACATTTCAGAAAGTTAGCGATGATCCAAAATGGGGTTCGTGTGGAAGAACAGGCACTTGCATACACGGAATGGTTGTAATGTCAGTTTTTGAAAAAATTGGCATAACTTTAGCATATGGTGTCCGTTTTGGGGCCATAACTACATTTTGAAAAGCTCACGGCGATCCAAACTAGGGTTCATGTGGAAGAATAGGCACTTACATACACGAAATGCTCGTAATGTCAGTTTTTTAAAAAGTTGTAATAACTTTCGCATACTACATTTTGGACAGCTCGTGACAATTCGAAATGAGGTTCGTGTCGAAGAATAGGTACTTGAATGCACGGAACGCTTGGATTGTTAGATTTTGAAAAAATTGGCATAACTATGGCATACGGTGTCCTTTTTTGGGCCATAACCACATTTCGAAAAGCTCGCAACAATTTGGAACGAGGTTCGTGTGGAAGAACAGGTACTAGCATACACAAAATGCTTGGACTGTCAATTTCGAAAAAATTCACATAACTTTCGCATACGGTATTCATTTTGGGCCCATAACCACATTTCGGAAAACTCACGACGATTTGAAACGAGGTTCATGTGGTAAAAAGGGCACTTGCATACACAAAATGCTTGGATTGTTAGTTTTCGAAAAATTGGCATAAGTTTCGCATAGGGAGTTTGTTTTAGGCCCATAACCACTTTCACAAAGCTCGTGATGATTCGGAATGAGGTTCATGTGGAAGAACAGGCACTTGCATACATGGAAGGCATAGATTGCCAGTTTTCGAAAACATTGGCATGACTTTGGAATACGATGTCCATTTTGGGCCTACAACCACATTTCGAAAAGCTCCAACGACTCAGAATGAGGCTCGTGTCGAAGAACAGGCACTTGTGTGCATGGAACACGCGTAATGTCATTTTTCAAAAAAATTGCCACAACTTTCACATACGATGTCCGTTTTTGGTCAATAACCACATTTCAGAAAGCTCGTGACAACTCGGACTGAGGTTCATGTGGAAGAATAGGCACTTGCTTACACGGAACACATGGATTGTTAGTTTTCAAAAAAATTAGCATGACTTTGGCATACGTTATCCATTTTGGGCCTTTAACCACATTTCGAAAAGCTCCAATGACTCAGAACGAGGTTCGTGTTGAAGAACAGGCACTTGTGTGCACGGAACACTCGTAATGTCAGTTTTCAAAAAAATTGTCATAACTTTCACATACGTTGTCCATTTTGGGCCTATAACCACATTTTGAAAAGCTCGCAGCAATTCGAAATGAGGTTCCTGTGGAAGAATGGGCTCTTGCGTACACGAAACGTTACATTGTCAGTTTTTGAAAAAATTGGCATAAGTTTCGCATAGGGTGTCCATTTTGGGTCCATAACCACATTTCAAAAATCTCGCTACGATTTGGAATGAGGTTCATGTGGAAGAATAGGCACTTACGTACATGAAATGCTTGGAATGTCTATTTTCAAAAAAATTGGAATAACTTTTTGCATACGGTGTCCGTTTTGGGGCCATAACCACATTTCAAAAAGCTCGCAACGATTCGGAATGAGGTTCATCTGGAAGAATAGGCACTTGCATCCACTAAATGCTTGGATTGTCAATTTTTGAAAAAACTGGCATAACTTTCGGATACGGTGTCCATTTTAAGCCCATTCCCACATTTCAGACAACTCGCGACGATTTGGAACCATGTTCGTGTGGAAGAACAATCACTTACGTACATGGAACATTTGGTTTGTCAATTTTTGAAAAAATTGGCATAACTTTCGTATACGGTGTCCGTTTTGGGAGCATAGCCAAATTTCGAAAGCTCGTGACAATTCGGAATGAGGATTCGGAATGAGGTTCATGGCAAAGAATAGGCACTTGCGTCCACGGAACGCTTGGATTGTTAGTTTTTGAAAAACTTGGCATAACTTTCGCATACAATGTTTATTTTGGATCCATAACCACAGTTCGAAAAGGTCACGACAATTTGAACCGAGGTTCGTGTGGAAGAACAAGCACTTGCGTACACAGAACGCTTGGATTGTTAATTTTCAAAAATACTCGTATAACTTTCACATACGGTGTCCATTTTAGGCCCTTAACCACATTTCGAAATGCTCACGACGATCCGAAACGAGGTTCGTGTGGGGTAACAGGCACTTGCGTACATTGAATGCTTGGATTGTCAGTTTTCCAAAAAATTGGCATAAATTTTGCATACAGAGTCTATTTTGGACCCACAACCACGTTTTGAAAAGCTCGCGACAAATCAGAACAAGGTTCGTGTAGAATAATAGGCACTTGTATACACAAAATTCTTTGATTGCCAGTTTTCAAAAAAATTGGCTTAACTTTCGCATACAGTGTCTGTTTTGGGCTCATAACCACATTTCAGAAAGCTCACGATGTGTCGAAATGAGGTATGTGTGGAAGAGCTGGCACTTGCATACACGAAATGCTTGGATTATTAGTTTTTGAAAAAATTGGCATAACATTCGCATACGGTATCCGTTTTGGGCCTTTAACCACATTTCAAAAAGCTAGCGACGATTCAGAATGAGGTTCATGTGGTAGAATCGGCACTTGCATATACCGAACGCTTGGATTGTTAGCTTTCAAAAAAATTGGTATTAGTTTCACATATAATGTCCATCTTCGGCCCATAACCACATTTTAAAAAGCTCGCGACGATTCAGAACGAGGTTCGTAGGAAAGAACAGGCGCTTACGTACACGAAAAGCTTGGATTGTCAGTTTTCAAAAAAATTGGCATAACTTTCGCACATGGTGTCCATTTTGGCCCCATAACTACATTTTGGAAGGCTCGCCACGATTTGGAATGAGGTTCATGTGGAAGAAAAGGTACTAGAGTACACGGAATGCTTGAATTGTCATTTTTTGAAAAAATTGGCATAACTTTTGCACACAGTGTCCGTTTTGGGCCGATAACCACATTTTAGAAAGCTCGCGATGATTCGGAATGAGGTTCGTGCGGAAGAACAGGCACTGGCATACACGGAACATTCGATTTCTCAGTTTTTGAATAAATTGGCATAACTTTTGCATACGGTGACCGTTTTGAGCCCAAAACCATATTTCGAAAAGCTCACGATGATTTGGAACGAGGTTCGTGTGGAAGAACAGACACCTGCGTACACGAAATGCTTGGATTGTCAATTTTTGAAAAATTTGCCTAACTTTCGCATACTCTGTCCGTTTTGTGCCCATAACCTCATCTTTGAAAGCTCGTGATGATTAGGAACAAGGTTCGTGTGGGAGAACACACACTTGCATACAAAGAACGCTTAGACTGTCAGTTTTCGAAAAAATTGTCATTACTCTCTCATACGGTGTTTGTTTTGGGCCCATAAACCCATTCCGAAAAGTTTGCCACAATTCGGAACGAGGTTAGTGTGGGAGAACATGCACTTCCACACACGAAATGCTTGGATTGTCAGTTTTTGAAAAAACTAGCATAACTTTTGCATATGGTGTCCGTTTTGGGCCCATAACCACAATTCGGACAGCTCGCGATGATTCGAAATGAGGTTCGTGGGTAAGAAGAGGCACTTGCATATAGAGAATGCTCGTACTGTTAGTTTTCCAAAAAATTGGCATAACATTCAGATACGATGCCCATTTTGGGTCCATAACCACATTTCGAAAAGCTGGCGACGATTCGGAACAAGTTTCATGTGGAAGAACAGGCACTTAAGTAGAGAACGTCCGTATTGTCAATTTTCAAAAAAATTGGAATAACTTTCGCATGCGGTGTCCGTTTTGGGCCTATAACCACATTTCGAAAAGCGCGCGATGATTCGGAACGAGGTTCGTGTGGAAAAATAGACACTTGCATACACGAAATGATTGGATTGTCAATTTTCTAAAAAATTGGCCTAACTTTCACATACGATGTCCGTTTGGTGCCCATAACCACATTTCGAAAAGCTCACGACGATTCAGAATGAGGTTTGTGTGGAGAATAGGCCCTTGCTTACACGGAATGCTTGGAATGTCTATTTTCGAAAAAAATTGGACTAACGTTCGCATACAGTGTCTATTTTGGGCCCATAACCACATTTTGGAAAGCTCGCAACGATTCGGTATAAGGTTCGTGGGAAAGAACAGGCACTTGCGTACCCGGAATGCTTAGATTGTCAGTTTTCAAAATAATTCGCATAACTTTCACATACCGTGTCCATTTTGGTACCATAACCACAGTTTAGAAAGCTCACGATGATTCAGAACAAGGTTCATCTGGAAGAATAGGCACTTGTGTATACTGAATGCTTGGATTGTCAGTTTTTGAAAAAACTCGCATAACTTTCTCATACGGTGTCTGCTTTGGGCCCGGGCAACTCGCAACGATTAGGAACCAGGTTCGTGTTGAAGAACAGACACTTGCGTACATTGAACATTTGGTAAGTCAGTTTTCAAAAAAAATGGCCTAACTTTTGCATACGGTGTTCGTTTTGGCCGCATAACCACATTTCGAAAAGCTCGCGAGGATTCGAAACGAGGTTCATGGGAAAGAGCAGGCACTTGGGTATACAAAATGTTTGGATTGTCGATTTTCGAAAAAATTAGCATAACTTTCGCAAACGATGTTTGTTTTGGACCCATAACCACAGTTCGAAGAGCTCACTATGATTTGTAATGAGGTTCGTGTGGAAGAACAAGCACTTGTGTACATAGAATGCTTGGATTGTCAGTTTTTGAAAAAATTGGCATAGCTTTCGTACACGGTGTCTGTTTTGGATCCATAACCATATTTCAGAAAGCTAGTGACTATCCGAAATGGGGTTCCTGTGGAAGAACAGACACTTGCGTACACGGAATGCTCGTAATGTCAATTTTTGAAAAAATTGGCATAACTTTTGTATATGGTGTTTGTTTTGGGCCCATAACCATATTTATAGAGCTCACAACGATCCGAAATGGGGTTCTTGTAGAAGAATAGGTACTTACGTACACGGAACGGTCGTAATGTCAGTTTTGAAAAATTTGTCATGACTTTTGTATACCACATTTCAGACAGCTCGTGACGATTCGGAACGAAGTTCGTGTCTAAGAATAGGTACTTGCATACACAAAATGCTTGGATTGTCAGATTTCGAAAAAATTGGCATAACTATGGCATACGGTGTCTGTTTTTAGCCCATAACCATGTTCCGAAAAGCTCGCAATGATTTAGAGTGAAGTTCATGTGGAAGAATAGGCACTTGTATACACGAAATGCTTGGATTGTCAATTTCGGAAAAAATCACATAACTTTCGCATATGGTATTCGTTTTGTACGCATAACCGCATTTCAAAAAGCTCGTGACGATTCGAAACAAGGTTCATGTGGTAGAACAGGCACTTGCGTACACGGAGCGCTTGGACTGTCAGTTTTTGAAAAAATTAGCATAACTTTCTCATACCGTGTCCGTTTTTAGCCCATAACAACATTTCAAAAAGCTCATGACGATTCGGAATGAGGTTCGTATGGAAGAACATGCAATTGAATACACAGAATGCTTGAATTGTTAGATTTCAAAATAATTGGCGTAACTTTCGCATACGGTATTCGTTTTGGGCCCATAATCACATTTCGGAAAGTCCACGACGATTCAGAATGAGGTTCATGTGGAAGAACAGGCACTTGCGTAAACGGAACACTTAGATTGTCAATTTTTGAAAAAAATTCCCATAACTCTCTCATACGGTATCCAATTTGGGCCCAAAACCACATTTCAGAAAGCTCGTGATGATTCGGAACGAGGTTCGTACGAAAGAAAAGGCACTTCTGTACACGAAACAATTGGATTGTTAAATTTCTAAAAATTGGCATAGCTTTCACATACAATGTCGATTTTGGGCCTATAACAACATTTTGAAAAGCTTGTGATGATTTAGAACGAGGTTCGCTTGGAAGAATAGGCATCTGCATACAAAGAATGCTTGGATTGTCAGTTTCCAAAAAAATTAGCACAACTTTCGCTTACGGTGTCCGTTCTGGACCCATAACCACATTTCGAAAAGCTCACGATGATTCAGAACGAGGTTTGTGTGGAAAATAGGCACTTGCGTACACAGAACGCTTGGATTGTCAGTTTTTGAAAAAACTGGGATAACATTCTCATACGGTGTCCGTATTGGTCCTATAACCACATTTTGGACAGCTCGTAACGATTAGAATTGTGGTTCATGTGGAAAAACAGGCACTTGGGTACAAAAGGAATGCTTGGATTGTCAGTTTTCAAAAAAAATGGCATAAGTTTCACATACGGTGTCCATTTTGGGCCCATAACCACATTTCCAAAAGCTCACGACGATTCGGAATGAGGTTCATGGGGAAGAACAGGCACTTGCATACACGAAATGGTTGGATTGTCAGTTTTCAAAAAAATTGGCATAAGTTTCGCATACGGTGCATAACCACATTTCAGAGAGCTCGCCAAGATTCAAAACGAGGTTCATGTGGAAGAATAGGCACTTGCGTACATGGAATGCTTGGAACGTCAATTTTCGAAAAAATTGGAATAACTTTCGCATTCGATGTCCATTTTGGGGCCATAACCACATTTTAGAAAGCTTGCGACGATTCGAAACGAGGTTCGTGTGGAAGAACAGACACTTGCATACACTGAACGCTTAGATTGTTAGTTTTCGAAAATATTAGCATAACTTTCACATACGGTGTTCATTTTGGGCCCATAACCACATTTTGAAAAGCTCACGACCATTCGGACCGAGGTTCATTGGGAAGAATAGGCACTTGCGTACACGAAATGCTTGGATTGTAAGTTTTCAAAAAAATTGGCATGACTTTCGCATACGGTGTCGATTTTGGGCCCACAACCACATTTCGAAAAACTTACGATGACTCAGAACTAGGTTCCTGTGGAAGAATAGGCACTTACATACACGAAACGCTCGTATTGTCAGTTTTTGAAAAAATTGTCATAACTTTCGCATACGGTGTCGGTTTTTGGCCCATAACCACATTTCGAAAAGCTCGCAACAATTCGAAACAAGGTTCGTATGGAAGAACAGGCACTTGCATACACGAAATGCTCTATTATCAGTTTTTGAAAAAATTGGCATAAGTTTCGTATACGACGTCCATTTTGGGTCCATAACCACATTTCGAAAAGCTCGCTACGATTTGAAAAGAGGTTCGTGTGAAAGAATAGGCACTTGCGAACACAGAATGCTTGGAATGTCATTTTTCAAAAAAATTGGAATAACTTTCGCATTCGGTGTCCGTTTTGGGGCCATAACCACATTTTGGAAAGCTTACGATGATTCGGAACGAAGTTCGTGTGGAAGAACAGACACTTGCGTGCATTGAAGCTTGGATTGTTAGTTTTCAAAAAAACTGGCATAACTTTTGCATACAGTGTCCGTTTTAGGCCCATAACCACATTTCGAAAAGCTCGCGACGATTCAGAACGAGGTTCATCTGGAAGAATAGGCACTTGCATACATTGAACCCTTAGATTGTCAATTTTTGAAAAAACTGGTATAACTTTTGCATTCGGTGTCCGTTTTGGGCCCATTCCCACATTTTGGACAGCTCGCGATGATTTGGAACCAGGTTCGAGTGGAAGAACAGTCACTTGCATACATTGAACATTTGGTTTGTCTATTTTCAAAAAAATTGGCATAACTTTCATATACGGTGTCCATTTTGGGTGCATAACCATATTTCGAACAGCTCATGATGATTTGAAACGAGTTTCATGGGAAAGAACAGGCACTTTCATAGACGGAATGGTTGCATTGTTAGTTTTCAAAAAAAATGGCATAACTTTCACGTATGATGTTTGTTTTAGACCCATAACCACAATTTGTAAAGCTCGTGATGATTCGGAAAAAGGTTTGTGTGAAAGAACAAGTACTTGCATACACGGAACACTTGGATTGTCAATTTTCGAAAATTCTTGCATAACTTTAACATACAGTGTCCGTTTTGGGCCCGTAACCACATTTTGAAAAGCTCATGACGATTCAAATGAGGTTCGTTTGGAGGAACAGGCATTTCCATACTCGGAACGTTTGGATTATCAATTTTCCAAAAAATTAGCATAACTTTCACATATGGTGTCCGTTTTGGACCCATAACCACATTTCGAAAAGCTCGCGATAATTTGGAATGAGGTTCATGTGGAAGAATAGGCACTTGTATACACAAAACGGATTGATTGTCAATTTTCAAAAAAAAATGGCTTAACTTTCTCATACGGTGTCCGTTTTGGGCTCATAACCACATTTCAGAAAGTTCACGACGTGTCGAAATGAGGTACATGTGGAAGATTAGGCACTTACATACACGGAATGCTTGGATTATCATTTTAAAAAAAATTGGCATAACATTCGTATATGGTGTCCGTTTTGGGCTCATAACCACATTTCAAAAAGCTCGCGATGATTCGGAACGAGGTTCATGTGGTGGAACAAGCACTTGTATACACTGAATGCTTGGATTGTCAGTTTTTGAAAAAATTGGCATAAGTTTCGCATATGGTGTCCGTCTTGGGCCCATAAACACATTTCAAAAAGCTCGCAACGATTCGGAACGAGGTTCGTGGGAAAGAACAGGCACTTGCGTACACGGAATGCTTGGATTGTCAGTTTTCAAAAAAATTGGCATAACTTTCACATACGGTGTATGTTTTGGGCCCATAACCACATTTTGGAAAGCTTGTCACGATTCAGAACGAGGTTCGTGTGGAAGAGCAGACACTTGCGTACACGGAATGCTTGAATTATCGTTTTTTGAAAAAACTGGCATAACTTTCGCATACAGTATTTGTTTTGGGCTGATAACCACATTTCGAAAAGCTCGTGATGATTCGAAACGAGGTTCGTATGGAAGAATAGGTACTTGAGTACACAGAATGTTTGGTTTGTTAGTTTTTGAAAAAATTGGCATAACTTTCTCATACGGTGACCGTTTTGAGCCCATTACCACATTTTGGAAAGGTCGCGATGATTCGAAATGGGGTGCATGTGGAAGAACTGGCACTTGTGTACATGGAATGCTTGGATTGTCAGTTTTCAAAAAATTTGCCTAACTTTTGCATTCCCTGTCCTTTTTGTGCCCATAACCTCATTTTCGAAAGCTCGCGACGATTAGGAGCGAGGTTCATGTGGAAGAACAGACACTTGCATACACAGAATGCTTGGGTAGTCAATTTTCGAAAAAATTGGCATTACTTTCACTTATAATGTCCGTTTTGGGCTCATAACCACATCTCGAAAAGTTCGTGACGATTTGGAACGAGGTTAGTGTGGAAGAACATGCACTTTCGCACACGGAACGGTTGGATTGTCCGTTTTGGAAAAACTAGCATAACTTTTGCATATGGTGTCCATTTTGGGCCCATAACCACATTTCGGACGATTCACGATGATTCGGAACGAGGTTCGTGTGCAAGAACAGGCACTTGCGTACACAGAATGCTTGTATTGTTAGTTTTCCAGAAAATGGAATAACTTTCTCATACGATGTCTGTTTCGAGTCCATAACTACATTTCGAAAAGTTGGCGACGATTTGAAATGAGTTTCGTGTGGAAGAAATGGCACTTAGTACACAGAACACTCGTATTGTCAATTTTCAAAAAAATTGGCATAACTTTCGCATGCGTTGTCCGTTTTGGGCCCATAACCACATTTTGGAAAGCTCACGATGGTTCGAAATGAGGTTCGTTGCGTACACGGAACGCTTGGATTGTTAATTTTCTAAAAAATTGGCATAACTTTCGCATACAGTGTCCATTTTGGGCCTATAACCACATTTCAAAAAGATCGCGACGATTCGGAATGAGGTTTGTGTGGAAGAATAGGCCCTTGCGTACATGAAACGCTTGGATTGTCAGTTTTCGAAAAAATTAGGATAACTTTCGCATACGGTGTCCGTTTTAGGTCATAACCACATTTCGGAAAGCTCATGACGATTCGGAACGAGGTTCGCCTAGAAGAACAGGAACTTGCATACACGAAATGCTTGGATTGTCAATTTTCAAAAAAATTGGCATAACTTTTGCATACGGTGTCTATTTTTGGTGCATAGCCACATTTTGGAAAGCATGTGAAGGTTCGAAATTAGGTTCGTGTGGAAGAATAGGCATTTACGTACACAGAATGCTTAGATTGTTAGTTTCCAAAAAGTTGGCATAACTTTCGCATATGGTCTCCATTTTGGGCCTATAACAACATTTCAGACAACTCGTGACGATTCCAAATGAGGTTAGTGTGGAAGAGCAGGGACTTGCGTACACGAAAGTTTGGATTGTCAATTTTCGAAAAATTGGCATAAGTTTCACATAGGAGTTCGTTTTGGGCCCATAACCACATTTCGAAAAGCTCACGATGATTCAGAACGAGGTTCATGTGGAAGAACAGGTACTTGCATACACGTAACGCATGGATTGTCAGTTTTCAAAAAAAAAATGGCACAAGTTTCACATACGGAGTCTGTTTTGGGCCTGTAACCACATTTTGAAAAGCTCGCGATGATTCGGAACGAGGTTCATGTGGAATGTCACGCCCCCAAATTAACATTGATCTCTATACACAACCTAGATATAGAATTTTATATATATATTTTTTTCAAGTTTGTTAACTTCTAATCACCTATGACATGATCATATAACATATCGAAACCCAAAATCATACTGCCATAATCCTACATATATATTCTAAGCTTATAAACATGTCTACAGGCCATTTCAAAAGTACACTATATAGGATTCCAAAATATAACCCTACAGATGGCAGCCTACAAAATAACCCTACAGGTCGTCATCCATGTACATCAAACTCTGGAATCCCGTAGGAGCTCCATAGCTAGCCATGCTCTCTATGTAGTTCGATGCTCACCTTCAATGCAAGAACTACATAAGCTAATGCTTAGTAAGCAAAATCAGGCATGTCCTGAACATGAGTAATAACAACATATGACACCATGCCATTTACTTTAAATATCATGATAAAAAGTATCATATTTCAATATTCGTCAAAGTCGACTAGAAATCATTTCACTTGAAATCTTTCATTTCATTAGGCCCTTGACCCACCTACTATGCACCCGATAGAGCTCTGCATAATATAAATATCAATAATCAAATGGCCAATATAAAATCGACACCGACGAGTGGACCATCCTCTCGTGACCACTAGAGGCCCATCCCCTAACTACCCCTATGATCACCCAAGAAGTCTCCCACCCGACAGCGCCAATAATCATAATATCACAAGGGCACAGTCGAGTGGTCCGCCCTCCCGTGATCACCAAAGGCCCATCCCCTATCTACCTTTGCAATCACCCAAGAAGTAACACCCGCAATGCCAAACATATCACACAAGCATGCCTCACATGCCTCGATGCCCTAGTAGTGGTCAATAAAACATTTATAATGAAACTCACTTTGAAATCATGTTTTGCATGCAGGATTTTCAACAATGTCACATGTTGTGCATGCATATGAAAATGCTCATAAATGACGTATTTAATGGAAATTGATGTCAATAGGTTACGCAACCTCATACTCAATGATCGTAACCACCATATGATGTGCTATAAGTCTCTTATCAAAGTTATGTAGATATTTCAACATTACTATGTCACATATACTAGGTTCTTGCATCGTAGTTGCAAATGGATTTTCACTTACCTTTCACCTTTGTGTGTGCAAGCTCCTATGGAGATTAGATCAATATCCTTTTTAACTCGAAGCTGGAAAATCACCTGTATTACCATTTAATATTAAAGAGAATCCTCAATTTAATAACCTTAATGCACAAAATCCCAAAATACATCCATTCTCACCAACATAATTTAGACGGAAGTATCATTTCAAGTTACCGATGGCATTACAAACTTATCCCATAAATCTCGCTATTTCTCTAGTCAAATTATGAACATCAACGTCATCCAATTGTTGTTGACAACCTAGTACCCTCAGAATCTATTTTCTAGGCCCAAGAGATGATTAATGTACATGTAAAGGCTGAAATCATATTAAACACAAAATTGGATAGAATCTGTTTTCAGATTTCCCTTACCGTCCAATTATTTTTCCAATCCCTTTTCACCCCCTTATCTATATCCAATGACTCCGAAATTTTTACAAAATTTCTATAACATGTATATGAAGGTAACCATGCTCTAAATCCGTGACAAGTAAAGTGTTCTCAGCTTCAAAATATTCCATTTCCACAACACTAAAATCAGACAGTTTTCCATTATGACAGTTTTCGGTTTCTATTTTATTAGCATGTTACCAATCGGATTTCAGGATATTAGAAGGCCATTTATATCCTTATAACTATCATTTAATAACATTCATTTACATAGATACAGTTTATATCTTAAGTACTATCCAAAATCAAAGTTTAAACCACTTAACTCTAGCAATTCCACATCACTGCACAGATTGCTTTCTTTCAAATTCTTGTAACTAATTACCGCCATTTTTGGCATCATGAAATCATTAAAAACACTTTAACCTAATCAAAATCAAGTTCATATGTTCAAGAAATTACAAACCCGTCAAGAAATAATGGATACAAACCTCAAAACTTTGAAGTGACTTGGCTGTCCAGAAATTTGAGCTTGCTGTTTCTATTTCTCTTTGGTTCTTTCACTCTCTTTTTCACTTGGAATCACGTAGATACGAGATAATGGAGTTAAAATATTATCTAGAAGGTAGATAAGTGGTCTTTAAATAGTTGAGGCCGTGCTTATTGCTTAAGGATTAAGGAATTTATGGGCTGAAGCCACATCAAGCCATCAAGGTGAGTCACTAAGAAGGTGGTGGCTTCTTGCTGAAATATTTGACCTTTCTACCACTATATTTGGATTTTATTAAGCCTTATAAGATATATATGTCCCTCCTACACGAGATCATGCCTTAAGGTTAAAGAAATTGAGTGTTAAAATGTTAAAATACCCCAATCATGAGGTGTCTTAGCACGAGGTGTCTTCATGGCAGCAATACTTGACTTTCAACCATTATATTTGGATACATTTGTGACTTTTGAGATAGATATCTATCCTATATTAAGTTTTTAGGGAGTATACACGAGATTGATGCCTTAAGGTTGAAGGAATTGAGTGCTAAAATGACAAACATCCCAAGCGCGAGGTGTTCA
>NW_019263061.1:74748-74956 GCF_002742605.1 Olea europaea var. sylvestris | reverse complement strand
TCCACTATTAAGTCAATATAAATCGAAAACTCCTTTTCGACTTATGAGTACACCTTGGCCAAGGATTTCATCATCGACTTAATTGAATGAAACGCAGATCATCTCCTACTATCTAAGAGTGACGAATCCTTTATTGATCAATCACAACCTTCATACGATTCTTGACGTACCCGAACGATGTCGTATTAGCGGCCCCTTTCAGAGCAAC